>NC_143488.1:22934235-23244189 GCF_027475165.1 Benincasa hispida
AAGTAGCCTCTGTTATCTAGATTAATTTAATTCTAAAATATAAGATGTGCATATTCATGAATTTATGCAGATAATTATCGGCCAAATGAAGATAATTATTTGGCCAAATTGTGGGTATGCATGTGGTAATGAGTATGTGGCAATTATAAGGATTGCTCATGTGAAAAATAGTCGATCCAAAGAAAGACTATTTTTTGACAGAGTTAACTGTTAGTACTTTGATTACTACGTTGAGAGTACAATTTACATTTGGCCTTTTTGTGTCTTTCTGCCCAAAGGCTATACATCAATGTTGTGTTAGGTATCTTGTTAAAGGGACCCACCACATATGTGAAATTATTTTGTTATATTTTAATTGTGAGCATATGTTTTGTTGTTTATTGTTTTAGTTGGTCTTACTCAAATATCTGAAAATCTGAGTTCAATCCCTAACTTGAATGGATCGAACTTCAAGATTTGGAAGGAATGTCTAGAGATACTTCTTGGATATATGGATTTGGACCTTGCATTAAGGACCTATAAACCTACTTCTACTGGAAACAACCAAATATGGTTAATATAGAGAAGTGGGAATGGTTAAATCGCATTTAGGCACTCCATTCCGGAGTCTTTTCAGGGCTCTATCACGGAAAGTGAAAATGTCAATAAGTTCCTTGCTCAAATTGAGAAATATTTTGCTAAAAATGAGAAAGGGGAAGCAAGTAGTCTTTTGACTTCTTTAACTTCTATGAGGTATAAGGGCAATGGAAACATAAGAGAGTACATTATGGAAATGTCCAATCTCGCAGGTAAATTAAAGGCACTTGATATTGAGATAAATGAAAATTTACTCGTACATCTGGTACTTATCTCTCTTCTTACACAATTCACTCAGTTTAAGATAAGCTATAATACTCAGAAGAATAAATGAAGTATTAATGAGCTTACTCACAATGTGTGCAAGAAGAAGATAGGATTAAGAGAGAAAGGACAGAAAATGCTCATTTGGCAATAGGCTTTCGTGGTAAGAAGAAAAGGAGAATTGTGGATGTTGCAGAAGGGATATCTCAGCAAAATAAAAACAAGAAACAAGCTACTGAAAATCCTTGTTTTTTCTGCAAAAAGAAAGGTCACTTCAAGAAAGATTGTCCCAAGTACGCCAAGTGGCGTGTAAAGAAGGGTAAACTTCTTACTTTGGTTTGTTATGAAGTTAATTTAGCTTTTGTACCTACAGATACTTGGTGGGTAGATTTTGGTGCTACTACTCACATAAGTATATCAATGCAGGGTTTCCTGTGGAGCCGGCCGCCAAGTGATGCTAAAAGATTCATCTATATGGGCGATGGCAAAGCAGTTCCAATTGAAGCTATTGGAAATTTTAGATTACTTTTAAAAACTGGTTGTTATTTGGATCTGAATAAGACTTTTGTTGTACCGTCATTTAGAGAAATTTAGTTTCTATTTCCAATTTGGAAAAATTTGGTTTTTCTTGTTCTTTTGGAAATAATAAAGTTAGTCTTTTTCAAGATTCTAAGCTTATTGGTACCGGTTCTTTAATTGATAATCTATATATGCTTGATTTTTTTGCTTCATTTAACAAGATCCTGTTATCTAATTCAGGTGGAACAAAGCATAAATTAAATGAGAATTCCGCTATGTTATGGCACAAGCGTTTAGGTCACATCTCTAAACAGAGAATTCAGAGATTTGTGTTAGATGGAATTCTTGATTCCCTTGATTTAAGTAACTTCAACGTTTGTGTGGAATGTATTAAGGGAAAACAGACAAACATAAGAAAATTAGGTGCCAACAGATGCTCAAATGTCTTAGAACTAATACATACAGACATTTGTGGTCTATTCCCTACGGCCTCTTGGAATGGACAACAATATTTTATTACGTTCATAGACGACTATTCAAGATATGGGTACCTATATTTAATTCATGAGAAGTCTCAATCCTTGGACGTTTTCAAGTCTTTTAAAGCTGAAGTTGAACTTCAACTTGGAAAGAAAATTAAGGCTGTCAAATCTGATCATGGTGGTGAATATTACGGTAGATATGATGGATCAGGTGAACAATGTCCAGGGCCCTTTGTCAAATACCTAGAGGAATATGGAATCGTCCCGCAATACACTATGTCAGGCAAACCCAGCATGAATGGTGTAGCGGAAAGGCGAAATAGAACACTTAGGATATGTTAAGAAGTATGATTAGTCATTCTTCTCTACTAGAATCCCTTTGGGGTGAGGCACTAAAGACCGCAACATATATCCTTAATAGGGTACCTAGTAAAGCAATAGCCAAAACCCCTTATGAGTTGTGGACAGGAAAGAAGCCTAGTATTAGGCATCTTCACATATGGGGTTGTCTAGCTGAGGCTAGGCCATATAGGCCTAATGAAAGAAAATTGGACTTAAGAACTATAAGCTGCTATTTTGTTGGGTATTCTGAGCACTCTCGGGGTTTCAAGTTTTATGAACCCACTTCTAGATCATTTTTTGAGATAGGAAATGCTAGATTCCTTGAGGATGTTGAGTTTGGGGGGAAGATAACATAAGGAAAGTTGTCTTTGAAGAGGAATTGGTTTCTTTTCCTCATGTGATTAAAAATGATGTTTAGGCTCCAATTCCTGACTTCATTATTGAACCAATTATAGAACAAGACAACATTGAAGTCCCCGTTGTTGAACCTGAAGTTCAAACTTAACAACCTCAAGAAGTGCCACTAAGAAGATCTACTTGAGAGAGAAGAAGTGCAATTCCAGATGATTATATTGTGTTTCTTCAAGAATATCAGGATGATGTGGGCGTAATGAAAGATGATCCAATCAACTTCCAACAAGCTTTACAAAGTTCTAACTCTCAAAAGTGGATAAGTACTATGGAAGAGGAAATAAAATCCATGAAAGACAATGACGTTTGGGAACTTGTCGAACTACCATAAGGAGTGAAACCCATAGGTTGTAAATGGATATTTAAAACCAAAAGGGATTCACATGGAAATATCGAAAGATATAAGGCTCGTCTTGTTGCAAAGGGTTTTACTAAAAAAGAAGGCATTGATTACAAAGAGACTTTCTCTCCGGTTTTATCGAAAGACTCTTTTAGGGTAATCATGGCACTGGTAGCTCACTTTGATTTAGAGCTACACCAGATGGATGTAAAAACTGCGTTTCTCAATAGGAACACTGACGAGACGATTTATATGGTGCAACCAGAAAAATTTGTGTTTGGTAATTCAAAGTCATGGTATGCAAATTAAGGAAATCCATCTACGTTCTCAAGCAAGCCTCTCGTCAATGGTATCACAAATTCTATGAAGTCATAACCTCATTTGGTTTTAAGGTGAACATAGTGGAAGATTGTGTATATCACAAGTTCAGTGGGAGTAAATCAATCTTTCGGTGTTATATATTGATGACATACTCATAGCTAGTAATTATGTAGGTATATTGCATGACACTAAGAGATTTCTCAAAAGAAATTTTGAGATGAAGGATCTTCGTGATGCTTCTTTTGTATTAGGAATTGAAATACTGCAAGATCGTTCTCAAGATATTTTGAGATTGTCACAAAAGAACTACATTAAAAAAATCTTAAGTAGATTTGGCATGAAAGATTGTGCGCTGAGAGATACCCTGATCACTAAAGGTGATAAATTTCATTCAGGTCAATGGCCCAAGACCACACTCGAGACTAAAGAAATGCAGAAGTATGCATCGGCCATTGGAAGTCTAATGTATGCTCAAGTATGTACGCATCTAGATATTGCATTCATAGTTGGAGTGTTAGACAGATATTTGAGTATCCGGGGATGGATCATTGGAAAGTAGCCAAACGGGTTATGAGGTATTTACAGAGAACAAAAGATTATATGCTCACTTATCGGAGATCATAAGTTTTGGAGCTCATTGGGTATTCTGATTCTGATTATGATTATGTTGGATGTCAAGACACTTTGCGATCCACTTTAAGGCTATATCTTCATGTTGGTTAGAGGAGTTGTATCTTAGAAAAGTGTTAAACAAACACGTATGGATTCTTCTACCATGGTTGCAGATCTTATAACATGTTATGAGGCATCCAATCATGGAATATAGTTGCGAGATTTTATCACTGAGCTACGGATAGTGGTTGCAATAGAAAGGCCACTAAAATTATTTTGTGACAGTAAGTTGGCAATGATATATTCCAACAACAATAGAAGCAATACGAAGTCAAAGCATGTAAAGGTGAAGTTTCTGGTTGTTAAAGAAAAAGTTCAGAATAGTCAAATTTCGATAGAACACATAGGAATAAACTCTATGGTGGCAGATTCATTGACTAAATGTTTACCACCCAAAGTTTTTCATGAGCATGTTGCTCACATGGGTGTTAGTTACTTTTTTGATTCCATGGTTTAGTGGAAGTTTGTTATTGAGGATGTTCTTTGACCATATTTTGTTTATATTCTATATAGAATAAAGTTTATGGTTTATGTTTTATCATCTGAACTCGTTTATCATGCATGCAGTTTTGCATAAAGTTTTTTAGACTTATCTAATTAAGGAATTTGGACCAGTTGGAAACAGGCATGATCTAGATCACTTTACATGTAGTTTCCATGCTATCCATCCATACTGGATCTATGTCATTGAATGTATTGGAATTGGTGATCAAGGAAGGTTTAGTTACAAGGGTAGTGACGAAAGCCGCCTTGATTTCATGCTAATACAGTAGATGGACCAGATTGAACTAAAGGGGAATTCTATTATTGAAAGAACTTGTTTATGCGCGCTTAAGGTTTATCTGATTTAATTATATCAGGTACACATAGCCCAAGTGGGACATTCTTAGACATATTTAAATAATAATATATTTAATTAAAGTATGGACTATGTATGTGGATTAATAATTTATCACATTGGGTTATTTTATTAGATTGGACCCTATTATGTGATCTAATTAATTAAGGCCCTAGTTTTCTAATTGAGTATGGACTTAATGGGTAGAAGCCTATTCCTAGTTAATTAGGGTTTAATGAGAAGCCTTATTGAACTAGTATACAAAGAGACCTTAGGGCTATGGTCCCCAACATACCAAAAACAATAAGCACTCAGTCTTTCTTAAATCCCATCTAGAGAGAGATCCCACTAAGGGCATTCGGAGTTTTGGTTGAGGAAGACCCTAGTCAACTATCATCATCTTGAAGTTATCATTAGTTTCTCAATGGAATCCGGTATGTTATTATTCTTGACAATTTGACATGAATGATCCTAGGGTTTATCTATTCAATATAGATTTAAAGTATTTATTCTATCAAAAACTTCATCCACTTATTTACCAAAGGGAAGAAGATGGCATATCTCAGGTATCGCAAGTTTCTTTAAGTCATGAGGTTTTCGTTGATGTTATAGTCGATGACGAACAAATTTAATGGAATAAAAATGGAGTAGAACAAAAATTTGATTTCAATCTTTTTTTTTTTTTGGTTGCAAATCGATCAAACAAATTTAAATGGAAAAAATTGGGCAAAAAAAAATTATTGAAGATTGACGAACAAATATCTATGGAAGAAAGAAGCTTTCAGTCTCATGAAGCAATTAAGACCTCTTTAACATAAGAAAGTGGAGGCGGGCTTGGGTACAATCTAACTAAAACGATTCCTCATGAAAGAGGATCGGACAATAGCCTTCGTCGAGTAATGGGAAGGGGGCTAGTCCTCAAAAATGCTCGTTCCTCTGACTTTGGGGCTTACAATTCCCCATGTGACTCATTCCTTCAGTCGAATATTCACACTTGAAAATATATTCAAAACACACTTTAATAATTTTTTATCCCAACCATTTTACATAAGCAGTGGAAGAGAGTTTTCCTATTATAAATATGGTAATTTCCAAGAGGTTGAGGAAAGTAAAGACGGAGGCTTGAAAACATACAACTTTTGTGGTGATTTGGATAAACTTGTTGAATCAAGAAGTAAATTCATTAATTTAAGTAGACAATAGTACTGTGATTTCAACTACAATTTCAAGAGAACAAAAAAATTATTACACAAAGTTAATTCAACTCATATAAACTAGAAGCATCACTAAAACCCATACCACTATATTCATAAACATAATATCATTATGGACCCTTCACATTCTATATATTACAAGTTATAAGTACACAATTGACCCATAAATATTGGATTTCACAAACGTTGCCTCATTAAATAGTTAAAGACGCACTGGTTCAACAAGAAGAGCCTTGGTAAGAACTTTTGTGTTACCCTTAGAATTTGTGTATCCATCCTCGTCAGAATAAAGCAAGGCAATAAATCTGGTGAGATTTAATACACACATTAAAAATGGCATTGGAACAGTGGCAGGATGAAAACAACATTCATTTATATTCTTCCATGCATCTTCTACTCGCTTTCGAAATTCAGCACAGGTTTCTTCTTCTGAGCAACCATAATTGTACATGTAACATTCAGTGGCAGAGACGACATGTTCTCTTTGTTTCTCAAACTACAAAAATTAAAAAGGTAAACATATATAAATTAATATTGGAGCAAAGCTTGATGTTATCAATGCCAATGTGAGTTATCAAAATTTCAATTTTACGGAGATATATATATATAATATATATATCAATATTGTTGAATCATAAGAATTGTAAAATTCATTTGAATTAATAATAAATATATTTTTCATGTTAAAACACTGCTTAATTCTTAAACTCTGAGTTTTGTTTCATTTTGGTTTCTGTATTTTTAATTGTCTAATTTTTGTCTCTCGACTTTCAATAAATCTAGATAACTAGTTCTTCCCGTTAGTTTCTTGTCGATTGTTTTTTTCCCCAAAAATGTTAGTCTCTATGAGCATTGCTGTTTTATAAACTATGAAAATATATTTGACAACTTATATTTATACAAGCTATTCTCTCCTAATGTTAGAATAATTTAGAAGTTATTAAGAACAAATGCATTAAGACTCATAGGAGAATAGGGGCAAAGTTACTTTCCATGCTTTCAACTCCATATTCTCATCAATCTCTTTCTTAATCACTGCTGTGTTGCGTGTCCATCTCATATTTCCATCACCGAATCTGTTCTTTGATTACTATTTAGGGTTTATTATCGGAGAGAAGTTTACGGCATCTATATCTCTGGCCTTTCACTCTTATATATTGTTTTTAGCATTTTATAGTCATATTAATTTGGATTAATAGATTAATTTTTTTATTATTTTATGAATATTTATAATAGTTATATTAAATTTCAATGTCATTGTTAAATATCATGAACTGTAGATATATCGACAAATGTATTTCGTGAAATCGATTGATACTTGAATCCATGTGATATTATTGGCTTATTTGAAGTAGTGAGAGCGACCCATACCTGGTCGGAGACAAGATCATTCATTAGTCTACAAACGGTGGTTGAGGCTTCAAGAATTTTGGGGCACTCAGAAAGCGAATCAAATACCTCTTGAGTTGCAATGTCACCCATGCAAGCAAATGAAATAGTTGCAAGTAGCCCATAACCTGAGCTAACTAGAGCCACTTCCATGTATTCTTCAAATTTTGGTTTATACTTTTTGTTCAGCCATTCAGCTTCTTTGAAATAGGATTCAGCTTGCCTTTTCATCTATTCACACATAAATAAAGTTGAAACTTCTTATACATGCAAAGAAAGATAGCAAGATTAGTGGTATTAATAGGAAATTATGAGAAGGATGATATTTAATTACCGCTTCCTTTGCAAAGTGGGCACGATACGATGTTCCATCCTTAGCCATCTCGTTATCAACCTCTTCGAAAAGATCGAGCATAGTTGTATAATAAACTTTCATATACTTCGGGAGTAGATTAATCATGCTTATGTCCCATCTAAAAAATTAAAGACATTGTATAACTGATTAAAGCATACTCAATTCTGTTTCAAGTATATATGGACTATACATATAAAATTGAAAAAGAATTTTGAAGCAAGTAAGAGGGTAAAGAAAGTAACCTGTTGATTGCTAAAGTGAAGACTTGGAGTTCTTCAAATGTTCCATAAGCGTCATAAATATCATCCATAATTGAGACCATGGCGATCACTTTAGTCAATATTTTCCTTCCCACATTGAAATGAGGTTCGAAATATACACTCAATGCCCAAAAGTAATTCTCCACAATTCTATCTCTCACAAATGGAAAGTTCGTTGGGACGTTCAATTCTTTCCACCACCTATACTAATTTATTATTTGCATTAAGATTATTTCAAAATTTTCATTGTTATCAACAAAGATCAACGTTAAATGTAGAAATAATTTCTTTATGGGAAGAAAAAGGAATTAACTCTGATAAATAAGTATATCAACTCTGATATTAAGTAAAATTGTATGAACTTTTTTATCTCATTTTACTTTGTATTTAGTTTTCCTTAGAACAAGGATGGGTGACTCTAAAAATTAAAATCTTGATAACATATATTTATCCTTTCTACTTTTTCATATTTCATTTGAATGACAATGAATCATTGTCATTAATCTGTTCGGTTATATGTCCTAGAACTCGCTGTTTATAAGAGTATTATAATCTATTTGCAATAAAGATGTTATTCAACTTTTGTTCAATAAAATTCTTTTAGAATATGTAAATAGTATCAAATCCAATAAACTACGATCCATGGTTGTTACATGAGTACCTGGACTTTAAGTGGAGATATAAGAGTAGATCAAGTTCGAGTAGATAGCCAAAATGGTTTATAGTATACGGATAAGGCTCGGTACCTTATTTTGGAAACACTATTAGATGTGGCTTACTTTGTACTTAGTATAAACGATGTAATCTTAAATCATTTATGCAGAGACATGCGAGTGGGCATCCTATACAAAGAGTTTGTATAATACCGACCAAGAAATAAGTGATTCTTAATTTATAACATTGTGTACTATTTAAAACGGCTATTTCAAAGCAATGACCTAGTTAAATTGAATTTAATCCTGAGCTAACTATCCTTAGATTTGCATAGGTAAGAGTTGGCCCTATAGCACCGGCTTAATAAGCCTCTCATTTCATAGGTAAGACTGGATAGTAGAGAAGTTGTTCCCTTAAGTAATAACTGTGGTTCTTGAACAAAGGGTCCCACCCTCTCATTGGCCCGAGAGGAACTCGGTTTAGTGATTTGATCACAAACCAATTGTTCATTAAGGTTCGGCGATACTTAAAGAGCATGATGTAATCTCGGGGGTAAAACAACTTTTGACCCGACCGTTATTATGAAGAACCTTTGAAGGGTCGACTTACTGATTATGGTTAAATAAGATAGACACAAATATATCAAAAGTGAGGTGAGTGCAACTACTGAGCTTTAGTGGAGTGACCTAGTAGTTAACGAATGTTGGTTAATTAGGTTAAAGAGTTTAGTAGGTTAATCTCAGATCGTTGGAGCCCATGATTTGTAGGTCCATTAAGTTCCCCTACTAGCATATAAACAGACTAAACCCTAGAACCGTGCGATGAATAAAATTGAAGCCTTCAAATACAAATTAAGGAAATTAGTAATTATACATGATATAATTATACGTTTAATTATAAAATTAAACAAAATTGAAAAATTAGAAACTATATATGATTTAAATATTAATTACATGAATAAGGCTTCATGTTGGAAAAGTGGTGTTTAATTTAATTTAATACTAAATTAGTTTAATTAATTAAAGTTGTTTAATTAATCATTTGAAATTAATTGTTAGAATTAATTATTAATTATTAATTATTAATTATTGAATTAATATTATTATTTTTACATTTTATCTTTTTGAATTTTGATTTCAAAATAAAAATTCAATCTTAAATTTAAAATTAAAAAGTTCAATTGAAAATGGAAAAATACCCTAAGTGGGATTTTTCCACTTTAAATACTCATATTACCATTAAAATTAAGTGGGATTTGTGTCAAACTCCTAGGAAATGAAATTGCATGTTAAAGGAAAATTAAAAAAAAAAAATGACATATGCCAAGAAAGTGATGCAATTGAAGGTTGGAAGAGAAGATGTTCACTCTAGATCATTGACACAAAATCTGGAAAATTTCTCCAAAATTCCTTCATGATTCAACTTCATTTTGGGTTCCACCACCCAATCTAAGTTCCTAGAGATATGTATGGAATATAAAATTGTGATCTACAAGGTTTTGATGTGAAGATTTAAACTTGATTTCAGTAATTGAAGAGTTCAACAATGGTATAATTTATGAAACCCTATTTTTTTCATATGAACATGATTGCTAGATTGCTAAAATTGATGGAATTGGAGTACTTAAGATCCTAATTGTTTCCGCTTCTTGCATGTTAACTCCAATGTAATCATCATACGATCAACATTGATTATTAGATGCAAGTAATAAAAGATATTAATAATAGATTAATAATTCGTTTCAGTCAAATCATAGATGAACTTGTTTGCGGTTAAGTAGCTATTTGAGTTTTAATTTTTCGTTTTTGAAAATCAGACCTATAAACATTCAATTTCTTCCATTTTTTTTGTCTACTTTTTTATCAATATTTAATTTTAAAAAATCAAATCAAGTTTTGAATACGAATATCGACCTTGACATAGATGTTTGATTTTCTCACCCGACATATTGTCGGAATAAAAAAAAAAAATGTATTACCTAACAATTCGAAATCAATGTTTTGAAAAATCATCTGAATAAGTACTGTACTTTTAAAGAATTTTCATGTCTAATGTTAGGTTCAAGTTTCCATACCCACTTGTACTAAATAAAAGAAAAGAACAAAAAAGAAAACTAAAATGAAATGGATTCTTGATTAACGTTTGCATGAATATTTTGTTCCTTTCATTTTTTTTTTAGAGAAGAAAGCATGTACATGGTTAAATATAGACACTAATAACTATCCATGTCTTTTTTTTTTCTAGATATTTTTATAAATAGTTTGATATTTTTTCTATCCTTGAAAATTTTCCTTTTTCCTTTAAAATAATTAGTGTACAGTGTTTTTTTTTTTTTTTTTATAGAAAAATCAGCTGTAAAAAGAATTAAAATAATATTTGGTAAATTATAATTAAATTTGTATGGTTTAGTTATATGAATCAAAATAGGCCTATTATTTTACTTGTTTTCATTTGGATAGTTAATTTATAACTTGTTACAATATATTTTTTTAATTTCATATGATTTAAATTTTAACTAATTTAGTTTAATCAAAATTATTTGATAATAGTTAAACATAATTATTATTAAAAATTGAATCAATTAAAATTTGAAAATAGATATGACAAAATATATTAATGTGGCTGGATATTGTTATAACATATTTATTAAAATCGTTAACAAATTAACAAAGTTTTAGAAAACCTTGAATCTAAAAGTTTTGACAGCATAGTTAAAATTTAGACCCGATTCTCTTATATTAATTAGTAATTTGATTTACCAAAAAGGGTAGGTGGCTAAGATTTTTCCTCAATCACTTTTTAGGAATGCAAATACAAATCCCAAACGAACATTAAACTATGATTGTTACCAAAACCTTTCTTCCTAGTAGTTGGAATTTCGATACCATTTGCACCCATCATCATGATAATGATAATGATGATGATGATGATGATGATGATGATGATGATGATGATAATAATAATAATAATAATAATAATAATAATAAATATAAACATATTATAACGGTTCATATCTACAAATAATGACAATAAAGTCAGTTAGAGTTATCTTGATTGATACGAAAATGGAAGCATATTATAATGGTAGGAGTACCTGAAGATTTCAATTAGCTCCTTTTGGTGAAGATTTTGTAATATGTTGAAGTCTAGTTTTGAGAATGTAAGCAAAGTGTCATTATGGGAAGGATCTTGTTGGTATATTCCCAAATACTCTCTTGCCTTGATTCTTGTAATACTTTTTCTAATAGGCAATTTCAAGGCATTGCTAACTTCAGATACAAAATGAGGATTATTGGAGTATTCAATATATGTTTTAAGATGTGTGGTAGTAAATTTAAGAGCTTCCTCAAGCACAGCTTCTCCATGTCCCCTCATATGTGATGCTTCATATAGGCTCAAAATTCCTCTTTCATCATTGCCCAATGATTCTTTAAATTTTCAACTGTTGTCCATGAATTTTGAGAATATATCTGTTTAAGTTTAGACTTAAAAAAATTAATAAATAGTTCTTAAACAAATTATAATTATAATTATAATTTTTGAAGTCCAAATTCTTTATTCGTAACTTCTAATTTGTCTTAAGACTCTCTTTATACTCGTTTAAGTCCCATTTGATAACCATTTCGTTTTTTGTTTTTTGTTTTTGAAAATAAAGCCACAATAGACATTACTTTCATCTCCAAATTTCTTCATTTGTTATGTATCTTTTATTAATGGTTTAAAAAACAAAGCAAAAATTTGAAAAATAAAAAATAATTTTTAAAAATATGTTTTTGTGTTTTGAAATTTGATTAAGAATTCAACCATTGTACTAGGAAAGATACTAATCATTATAAAAAATGGGAAGGAAATAAGTTTAACCTTCAAAAAAAAATCAAACACAACTGTCTCGTTTGGCAACCATTTATTTATTATTATTATTTGGTTTTTTGGTTTTTCAAATCAAGACTATTTTCTTCCCATTTCTTACAATATGTTGCGTTTTTTTCTTAAATAAAATGGTTGAGTTCTTAGCCAAAATCTTAAAATATAAACAAGTTTTTTAAAGTTATTTTTTTAGTTTCAAAATTTGGCTTGGTTGTAAACTATTGGTAAAAAGTAGATAATAAAGAAAGAAATTTGAAGATAAAAGTAGTATCTAAAGGCTTAATTTTCAAAATAAAAAAACCAAATAGTTACCAAACAAGGCCAAAATGGTTAACAAAGGAGTATTAGTTTTTTCTTTATAGATTTTTAAAACTGTGCATGTTTTCTTACAACGTTTTTAACCATTGATTTAATTTTCATATTTTTTAATTAAACATGGGTAGTCTTAGCCAAATATCAATATTAAAAAAAATACTTTTTTATTTAATTTTCAAAATGGGACTTGATCTTTTAAAACACTCCAATAAAGCAGGCAACATTACACCGAAAATAATAAATTTAAAAAGTATGTATAAGCTTAATTTGCAATTTAAACAAAACATAATTTTTTTAAAACTAAATAAAAAACAATTGTTTTGCATAACTTACCACATGAAATCCTATAACCTTGTTGCCTTAGGAGTCGAAATAGAAGAGCAATAGTATGGAGATCTTCATCACAATCTTTATTCAATAAAGTGGAATAAGACACATATAAATGTTTTAAGATTTGGTCAATCTCATTCTCAAAATGATAAGATACACCTAGTCGTTGGATCGAATCAACCAATATCAGCTTCTCCAATGGGTTTTCCATAGAAACAACCACCATCGTCTGTATTTCTTCTTTCAATTTTTCAACTTGCTCTTTCGTTCCATCATCTACTTTCTGAAATACAAAAGTATTAGATAAAAGTTATACAAACAAAATAAATGACAACTAATTAAAATAAAATATTCAATAAAGGCAATTTTGAAATTTAGTTTTACCAATGCATCATCAGAGGTAAATGAAATGAAATGATCGATCCAAATGTTAGGATGATAATTTGCAGTAGAACGCTTAGTATCAGGAATGTCATTGGCTTTCATAATTGAAGCAGGAAATTTTGAAATTTTAAAAATTATTCCTTTTTGAAAGAGGAAAAAAAAAAGAGAAAAAGATGTATGTTATTCACTTGAGAGTTTGAAACTATTGGTGAGACACTTTTTGATTAAAAAGGCATGTCTATTTATAGGCTGCTTTTGTATCATTTGTTGGCCCAAGATTTTTATCACATAAATTCAAACCATTTAATAAATTACCACACAATTTATTGAGGGTTGTTTTTAAATATAAACTATTGATGTTGATAGATAATGATAATCTATGTCAGTATCTATCATTGGCAGATTCTAAAATTTGCAAATATTTTCAACAATTTTTTCATTTGAAATAACTTTCCTTCCATTGATGGGTTATATCGTGTTATTTTTATCTATGAAGATTTAACCTTTGGAAGGAAATTAATATTAGAAACCCTAAAATCCATACAAAATAATATTTATAAATATTTGACATTTGAAAGGAAATTAATATTAACAACCCGACCACCTTGACGTAGAAAATAATAGGAGAAATTGTCAGAAACAACATTCTCAACTTTCCATCCTTTAAGACTAGCACACTTTTTGAAAAGTAGTAAAATTAGTTTTTCTCGGTGGATCTTGGGCGAGATCGATCAGCGTCAAGATTTTAATAATTTTCCAAATATTAGATAATCTATCCAAATTTTATATCAGATCTTATATATTTTCAAATTTTCTCCAAATTCAATTATTTTTACCAAATATTATATTGTAATTTTAGGTCAATTTATGTTTCCATGATTATATGAATTTCTAAATTTCCAAATGAACTCACCAATTATATTGTTTTAGATGGATGATTGCATTTTGATTTTTAAATTTTCGAAAATATTAAATTTTGTAAAAAAAATAAGATATGGAAAATATATAAAATCTCGATATTACTATGCTCGAGAATTTACCGATATTGGTATTAATCTGCTTCAGATTTCATATATTTTCTATATTTTACCTTTTTTTAAAATAAAATTAATCTTTCAAAAATTTTAAAAATTATTTGGAAATTAGAAATTTTGCTAAACAGATTTTAAAAATTAAGTAAAATTATGATATAATATTTGGTAAATATTTGTTATAAGATTTAAGATCACATCATATTTTAGAAAAACTAGTCCGATATGTACGGAGAAAAGCCCAAAAGGGCCAAAACAATCTATAAGTTAGAAAAGTTATTTTTTTAACTAAATCTCGGTGGTCAGTCTCGCCTGAGATGCACTGAGAAAAGCTATTTGAACATGTTTTCAAAAAAGGTGACAATTTCCCAAATAATAGTGATGTGGATGCAGTCAAGGATATAAATGACATTTTCTTTAGATATTTTCATCAACGTTTTTATAAAATTGATGCATTAGAATTTTGTTGATGCTGACGTTTAAAACATTAGTTATTTTTAAAAGAGTGGTAGATCTAAAACTTGGAAAGAGAATGTAAAAATTAGAAAGAAGAAAATGAAATAAAAATGTCTCACTTGAGTATCAAACCAATGAACATGTAGTAGGAGTATAAAAAAGACCCAAAAAAATCAAAAAACAAAACCAATTCAAATCAATCCACTGGTTTGAATTCGTTTTTTAGTATAAAATTGGATATATTGATTTGTATGTGGAGAAAACCAAAAAGTACAAGTTCAAATCGATTTATGATTGAAAAAACCAATCAAAATCAAACCGAACAAAGGGAATATATACCCTTAAAAATAAACTCTAACATTAAGTTTTTTTAGTGTTTTAATTATTATAGTGCATATATATTTATTGTTTAGAAAAAATAAAAGACCAGTTGGAGTGTTTATATTTTTTTCTTTAGCAAAGTCCAAAAAAACAATAAAAAAATTCAAATTTCAATTTATAGAAAAAAGAAATGAACACAATTTTAATTTTAAACTAGCAAAAAGGAGGTCATTCAAAACAAACTTGTAAATAAAAATTAAAATTTGAAAGAAAAAATATATGTAAAAAATCGAGAACCAAACGGATATTAAATAGAACGAAATAAAAATTTATTCATTGGTTTTTTTTCTTTAATAGACATTCATTTGGATCTCTTCTTTATAAAACCGATTAGTCGGGATTCGTTTTTGGTTGACCCTGAAGTGATAAAATCGAACCAACTATCACCCTTTGTTGTTTTAAAATTTCAAACCAAAGACCATAAAGTTGATATTATCGGTTATATATTAAATATTTTAAATTTGAAAATCGAAATAATATATAAACCTAAACATGGAAAAGATTAAATTTCAAAATTAAATTAAAAGATAAATATAATAAATAAAATAAAAGAAAGAAAGGAATATAGAAAAAATAATATAGGTTATCAAATTTCGTCTCATTTTTAGAAACATTTCTCAAATCTTAAAAACAAGAAACGAAAATGGTTATCAAAGAAATCAGGTTCTTAAAATATGAGAAATAGAAATATTAAACATGAAACATAAACATTATCAAACGAGCCCATAGTTTATGAAATATAGTCCAAATTATATTTAGAAACATTTTTAAAATTTGAGAAACAAAACTGAAATAAAATATATATATATATATATATTTATCAAATAAACAAACAAGTTATCCATCACCATATTATTTTAATTTATTAATCTTTAGATATAAATATTCTAAATAAACAAGTTTTTTTTTTTTTTTTTTTGCCATGATATTTAGATATATGTAAAAGTTAAAACTAATTTCAAATATAGTAAAATTTACCTTCAGTCTATAGAAAATTTTCCAAAAGATAGCTCATTGAAGGAACAAAAAAGTTGAAGGCACGATTTGCTAGATTAGTGATAGATGGTGATAAACTTTTATTGGTGTCTATCATGATAGACTCTAATAGATTCTTATAGATGTAAATGGAAGTCTATCATTGATTTTTTTTTTTTGTTATTTCAACTTTATGAACTATATGATAGACTTGTGATTCTTGTTTGATTTTTTTCTTACCAAAATTTCCATGCCTCTTGCTCTATATAGCAACTAATCCAGATGTCTGACTTTTTGTACTTCACTATTACGATGGACCTCTCTAGTAAGCAATGGGGACTTCACTTATTTTCTAATGTCGGAGTTTATTTTCTTCTAACATAAGATTCAACGAAATTGTCATACGATAAGGACAAAAACATTAACAAAATTAAGACATCATCCTCATCACCTACCTTATTTTGTATGCTACGCCATATCTATCAAAATTTTATTTAATTTATCTAGATGATCTCAGAGGGAACGTATCTTCCTACATACATAGATGATATAGATGTTGCTTCAGAAGCAATTTCTTAGTTTAATACTTTGTTATGTAAAGACTTTCCAACTTCAACCAAAGACTAGCGACAGTTTCTTCATCTATGACCTCGATGATATTTTCATCAGTCAAACACAACATGATAGTCGAATGGGGCTTCTCCTATAGAGTCTGCCATTCTTCGTCATATGCGGCTACCTTCTTTGATTTATAAGACAATAGTACCCACAATCCTTGCTGCTTCAGTAAGGATCACATCTTGATATATCATAAATCAAAACGCTTCCTCCCAATGAATTTATCGATTTTCATATTCACGGCTGGCATCTTAATTTGTGGAATAGATGCATAATTTCATGTTCAAACTGTTAGAGTCTAATAGAAATATGTTATGAAATCGACAAATAAATAACACATAATATATGTACAAGTAGAAAATTGACACACAGATTTTTGTGGTTCACTAATAGTATGTTAGTTAAGTTCACGAGGCATAATTTCATGTTCAAACCGTTGGAGTTTGATTCAAGGGGCCATTCAAGTATCTTGTTTGTTAGTATGTCCACCATGCTAAGGAATGATTCAAGGGGCCATTCAAGTATCTTGTTTGTTAGTATGTCCCCCATGCTAAGGAATGAAATGCTTATCAGTAAGGTATAACCTGTGGTACTTAAGGCCAATTCCATGTACTCTTTGAAATTTGATTTATACTTTTTGTTTAACCATTTAGCTTCTTCAGAGACTTAAGGTCAATTCCATGTAGTCCTTGAAAGTTGGTTTATACTTTTTGTTTAACCATTTAGCTTCTTCAAAGTAGGAATCAACTAGCTTTTTTATCTGTTGAAAAACTTAATAATAAATGAGAACTCTTAGATGTATAAATAAATTGAGGGGAAGGAGACAGTGAAGGAAAAAGAAGAAACATTACTCCATCTTTTGCAATTTGAATGTGAAGTGAACTTTTATACTTTCCCATCTCTTCTCTAAATTCCTCACAAAAATCCAACATTGCTCTATAAAAAGGTTTTATGTACTGAGGGAATATATTAGCCATGCTTCTATCCCACCTGAAAATTCAATGACATAATTATATTGGTTTCAAAATTCTCCAACTTGATTTTGGATATGGGTTATTCATATAGATAAATTTTGAAAGATTAAAAGAGTGATTTTCATTGGAATTTTAATGAAATAACCTTTGAATTGCTGGAGTGAGGACTTGGAGTTCTTCAAATGTTCTATAGGCATCATATATATCATCTAAAATTGAAGAAATTGCGATAACTTTGGTTAGCATTTTCCTTTCAATACTGAAATGAGGTTCAAAGTATGCTCCCAATGCTCATAGCACTCCACAATTCTATCTCTCGTAAAAGGAAAGTTTATTGGGACATCCAGATCCTTCCACCACATAGTAAGATGTCAAAGGAAAGACACATAAGGAATGGAATGGTTAGACACTAAACAATAATAACAATAATAATAAAATACAACTTTGGTCCTTGTAGTCGGATATTTGTGTAAGCCAGATCTACTGCTTGTACTTTTAATAAATATTAAATGTAATTCTTCAAAGTTGATTTTTATAAAAGATGGCGTAATGATAATAATCATTTTCATACCAGAAAATATAATATGTGAATATGTTTTAAAAATTTAGAGTGAAAATGTCCATGAATAACAAACATAAGTTGAAAAAAAATCAACAATAAACAAAATGTATGGACTAAATTTAAGATTTTATGAACGTACAGGGACTATAATTAAATATTTGAAATTACAAGAGACTAAAGTTGAACAAACATCAAAGCACAAAGACAAAAAGAATATTTTAACCCAAAACAATGTGAAAACTTATATATTACACAAAAAAAAAATTAACCTAAGGTATAAAACAATAGTTCTAATAATAATTTTGTACCATGTTTTTCTAAAAGAAAGGTAATAATCTATAGATACTAGTTCATGAATGCTCAACTTAATTTACCTGAGTGAATTGAAGTAATACTTGTTAAAGTGTTAAGATATTTAAGTGGTTTTTATTTAATGGCATTTAAATCAATCTTTTAGTTTTCCCTAGGGGTCATTTGGATTAAGATTTTATAGATGTCTGAGAATAAATGATTCGATGTCTGAAAATAAAATGTTTGGAAATCAAAGATGAATGGGTTTGGTTGTGTATAAGAATGAGAATAAGATGTCTATAAATGTATTATACTTTTTTTATAATATTATATAGTATAAATTAATAAAAATTAATTTTCATTTGTTAATTTTATTATATTAAGATATTAAATCAATTTCAAGTCATTAAAATATAACTAAATTTACTCACTCACCTACCAGTATAATGTATTTATTATCAATTAATTTTTTTATATTGCACATTTATATAATCAATTTCTATTAAAAAAATATTGCTATTTAATTTAAATATCTATTTTCTTTTTCTTTTTCTTTCTTTCTTTCTTTTTTATTTTTTTTAGTTTTGTTAAATAAGAGTTCATTAACTAATTGTTTGATGTCAATTATAAGTCTTATATATATAAAAGAAGTTGATATAAACTAATTGATTTTAAATCATCAAACAATGTTTTTAATTCATAAAAAAAGTAACTATGATTGTAGATTAAATCTAGAAGTACAAGTGTACAAAATTGTTTAATTTTAAAAAATTAACTTTTTTCTTATTAGTTTATTAATTAATATTTTAAAAGGCTAATTAATAATTTTAATAAAAAATTATGATGTTAATATATATTATCAATAAAAAGGGATTTAAGCAAATTTAGTTATGGCTATTCATATATTTTTTAAAAAAATTATGGTTTTTTATATTAATTCATAATAGTAGAATAAATTATTATATTAGCATTATTAATAATAAAATTAAATATATATGTCAATTATAAATTTAATTTAAACATATTTATCAAAATTAAACAAAATTAACCAAAATTAATAAAGAAGAAAAGCAAATAAAATTAAAAGTTTAAAAGCAAGAGAGAGAGAAAAACCATTGAAAACGGTGAAAACACATCTATTTGGATGGTATGAAAAATCTCTATGGATGGAAATATGAAATGCCTTGTACTAAGATATTCTCATTCCCAAGGTTAAAAACTTGTACCAAATATGGTAATAGAATCTCATTTTCCATTCTCACCTCACATTCCCATGAACCAAACGGGCCAAAGGAGAGGACTACCCCATATTGGAATAGACAAAGAGAGAGAAAGAAATACATAGGCGATGAGAGAGAGAAAAATACGGCAAAAGAAGAATCCGTTCAGTGGGTGTCCGTTTGAAGCAGTATTTTCTTGTGTTTGGGTCTCAGTTTCAGATGTTTCTTTTGGCATTATGAAATTGAATTTTATTTGTAGAGTTTTTCATGCTTAACATTGTTAGATTTTATATGACTTACTAGTGATTTTCAACAAAGTGAAAACATATTAACTTTGTCCAATAAAATGAAGATAGGGGTAAATCTCTAAAGTTGGGAGGAAACAAGACCAATTTGCCCAACCAAGACCAATTTGCTACGACAGTGCTCTTGAGAGGGGGTTTTAGGCTAGTGTCGCATTGTTGTGGAGTGGCGCCGCAACAAAAGAACTTCACATGTCGTGCAGATTTACTATGTGGCTGCGACGTCGTACTGTGGAACTGTGGCGCTATTACATATTTTCGTAAAAAATGTTTATTTTTTGAAATCTTTTTCTACTAAGTTTACGATTTTGCAGCCATCTAAAGGACCAGATTTTGGGTTTTATAGAGTGTGTTTAGGGATATTGTGTTGACAATATTTATTTAAGGATGATGTTGTAGTTGCTCTATGACTTGTTTTTCATCTATGAAGTATGTTGACAATATAAATATAGGGCATTCATGGATAAATATGAAATAGCATATTAGTGGCGGGTCCTGCCTAAAAAATGGATGATCATATTTCAGTAAATTCAGAAAATGGCCATCTTTTAGAACTGTATCCATATTTTAGCCATATATTACAATTTTTCTCTCTCTTTTTTATGTAACAAATTTGCCCGCTTATCTATTTGTGATTTAATGCCACGTTTACTTTTCATTAAACATACGCAATTAATTATAATATGACGATGAGACCCATTTAAATAGGAATATTGATAAAAGAATTCATTACGATAAGTAATTTCGACTAAAGAGCAGCGAATATGGCCTAACTATAAATAAAAGTTAATTTAACCATTGGGATTTTACAAAAGGGGATGATTGGAACTATAAAAAAACCACAATGAGGATCATCTCCACGAAAGAAACATGGTCAGTATCCTAGGGAGTAATATTAATGGTACGTCATTGTGGAGCTTGTGGATCAAAAGGAAAAAAATGAATATTTTGGAATGCTAAAAAAACCACTAATGGAATCTAGGAAGATATTATCACCCTTGTTGCGTTTTGGTGCAAAAAAATATCCTCTCTTTAATAGTTACGATGCTTCTGAGCAACATCTATATCATCTACGCATGTAGGAAGATACGTTCTTTTGAGAACATCTAGACCAATTAAATAATTCTTTTTAGATATGGTGTAGCGTAGAAAATAAGGTAGATGATGAGGATGATGTCTTAATTTTGTTAACGTCTTTGCCCTTGTTGTATGAGAATTTTGTTGAACCTTATGTTGGAAGAAAATAAACTCTGACTTTAGAAAATAAGTGAAGTCCCCATTGCTTACAAGAGAGGTCCATCAGAATGCAGCTAATTGAGGTACAAAAAGTTAGGCATCTGGATTAGTTGTTATAGGGAGCAAGGGACAAGAGAATTTTGGTAAGAAAAAATTAAACCAGAATCACAAGTCTATCAAAGTTTATCATAATAGACACCCATAAAAGCCGATCACTATCTATCACTGAAGCCAGCAAATTGTGCCTTAAGCATTTTTTTGTTCCTTCAATGAGCTAGTTTTTGGGAAATTATCTATGTGCTGAAGGTAAATTTTGCTATATTTGTAATTATTTTTAATTTTTAATTATATCTAAATATCATGGAAAACAAACTTGTTTAATTAGAATATTTATATCTAAGATTAATAAATTTAAATAATATGGTGATGGATGACTTGTTTGTTTATTTGATAAAAACAAACTTCGTTTATTTAAGTTATGATAGACCACGTTCTTCTACTCTTTCTTGTTTCCATTATTTTTTTATTTTTTATTTTAAAAAAACATGTTTGTTTAATAACTTTTCTCATTTTTTGTTTATAAAATTTTAAAAATGTTTCTAATTATAATCTAGACTATATTTCATAAACTATGGACTCCTTTGATAACGTTCATGTTTTATGTTTCTATTTCTCATTTTTAAGAGATTTGTTTAATAACCATTTCGATTTCTTGTTTTTAAGATTTGAGAAACGTTTTAAAAATGTGACGATATTTGATAAACTATAAAAACTACTTTCTCACTATTTTGTTTCTATTTTATTGTAATTAATTTCTAATATGAACTAAAAAGGTATGGATTGGATGGTTGGTAGGTAGCGTGCTTTGAACCCTTTTTACCTTCAAAGTCTTTGGTTTGATAATCAAGTGAGACATTTTTATTTCATTTTCTTTTTTCCGGTTTTTACATCTCTCTCTTTCCTAAATTAATTTTTCTATATTTCTTTCGCTCTTTTATTTTTTATTTATTATATTTATATTTTAATTTAATTTTGAAATTTAAACTTTTCCATATTTAGGTTTATATATTATTTCGAATTTTCAAATTTAAAATTTTTAATAACCGATAAGACCAACTTCATGTTCTTTGGTTTGAAATTTTAAAACAAACAAAGAGTGATAGTTGGTTCAATTTTGTTGTTTCGAGGTCAACCAAGAACTAACTCACACTAATTGCTTTTATAGAGAAGAGATCCAAACAAATGTCATTAAATAAAAAGACCAAAGAATCGATTTTTATTTTGTTCAGTTTAATATCAATTTGGTTCTCAGTTTTTGACCTTCGTTTTGCTAATTTAAATTCAAATCATGTTCATTTCTTTTTTTCTATAGATTGAAATTGGACTTTTGTTAATTTTTTCCATGGACTTCGTTAAATAAAAATATATAATCACTCCATCATAATTGGTTTTTTCTTTTAAAAAAAAAAAAACAAATATATGAATCATAATAATTAAAACACTAAAAGAAACGTAATATTAGAGTTTATTTTTAAGGATATATATACTCTCGGTTTGGTTTGATTTGAGTGGTCTTTCCAATATAAAATCGATTTGAAATAATAATTTTTGGTTTTCTCCATGTACAAATCAATATCCAATTTTATACAAAAAAGCAAACCAAACTAATGGATTGATTTGGATTGGTTTGGTTTTTTTTTTATTTTTCTGTTTTTTCTTTATACTGGTTTGGTTTTTTTTTATTTTTCTGTTTTTTCTTTATACTCCTACTCCATGATCTTTGGTTTGATACTCAAGCGAGACATTTTTTACATTTCTTTCTTTCCTGTATTATTTTTTTCTATATTTATTTCCTTCTTTTATTTACTATTTATTATATTCATATTTTAATTTAATTTTGAAATTTAAACTTCTCCTTGTATTTAGGTTTATATTTTAAATGTCTGATATATATTTAAATATTTTTTAATTTTGAACTTTAAATTTAAATTTTAAATTTTTGCATGTATGATTATATATTATTTTGATTTTTTTTTTATTTTTAGTACATTTGAAATTGGTTAGAATTTTACAATATATGAATTTTGTTTACTAAGACATTATTTTACAAACACAACTTCGACATTTATATAATAATATAATTGAGTTAAATTTGAGTCGACATCATTTAAGACAAACGACTTGAGTGAGAAATAATATTGCAAATAGTTTTTAATTTTGATTATGGACTTATGTATATTGTATAGTGTATAATGTATATGTTAAATAATTATTTTTATATTTTAATCCATGTAATTTATTTTTTATTTTACATAATTAAATTATATTTAAACTTTGAAAATGAAAAAATTTAAACTCCGAAAAAAGTAAAATATAAGGAGAATATAAGAAATAAAAAGCAAGGAAATGATTATCAAACAAGTTTTTGTTTTTATTTTTTTTTTCAAGAAACACGAAACATAAATAGTTACCAAATATTTTTTTTAATTCTTAAAATATTAGGAAATAGAAAACAAGAAAAAAGAAACGAAAAATAGGAAATAAAAAATGGGAATGTTGTCCAACCGCGCTATATTTTCCTTCTATTCCTTTCTTTAGTTTGTCAGTACATTTGATGCACTATAGTTAGTTTGTTGACTATAGTTAGTCTAGTTATGATTCAATATCTTGTACCAAGATTTTGAAAGTGAAATAAGAAAAGGATCCGATTCCCATTTTCCTCACACCACATATTAATTTATTTTTCTTCGTCGTAAAAGAAATATAAACAAAGTTGGTGTGCTGGCCATATTGTTCACACACATTTGCCTTCGTGAACTTGGATTTATTTTATTATTAATATCGTTATTTTTAAGACTTGTTACGAATATATAATAGTTTTGAAATGAAAAAATTGCATAAACCACCCTTAAGTTATAGGTTGGTATTGGTAACAATCACATAACTTTTTATTTGATCGACCATCTCTATTAATTCTTTTTGTCGTTTTCTTGAATTTTAACAAGCAAGTTTTTCTACGGCTGCTCCCAAATCTCCTGTTCTTTTCTTGTTCTATGGTTTTCTTAGTCCCCTGGTCGAGCATTCCCCATCTGAATAGGTGAAAAATGGCGACATAATTGGAGAAAGACAGTACGAATGTGGAGGTTGTGTCCTTCCAACTCCCTCCTCCTCTGGCTAGAAGAAAAAGGTTTTGATTCCTTATTTTGAAGGTTAAATTTTTGTTTGAATTTGTATGTTTTTGCTGCTCTGATGTTGAATTATCAACTGGGTTTGTGTTGTTCCCTTAGAGGTCTTGGTATATTAATTCACTACTTATTGTCAAATTTCATCTTAATTTGGTTTGATCGAGAACTTTAGGTAGAGGAGATTATCTTGTTTACGTATACACCATATTTATCTAAGTGGAGATCATATTTGCGACTCTTACGTATCCAACATACAACGTATTTGCTTTTAGGTCCATATTGGTAATATTTATTCTAGTTTTTTTCCTCTATATATTAAGATGACTTTTTATTTTTATTTAGCTTGGTAGCTTAGATTATTAAATTTTATTTTAGGTTGTTAGATTTTTTTTTTTTAAATACAACATAATCTTAGGGGTTTGTTAACATGGGTATTTTTTTCTAGTATTAAATTCTAACTAGTATCAGAACTAGTTGTTTGACCATTTCCAAAAGAAAAAGTTGTTTGGCCATTTCTTAATAACCTCATATTGTTTTGCCAATTTTTCCAATCGTCCCTTATAAATTACAAGATTAGGCCCTTGATTAGTTATGAATTTTTTATGAATAAATTTCCAATGCTCCATTTAATAATTATTTGGTTTTTGGTTTTAAAGTTTTTGAAAATTAAGTCTATAAGTACTCTCTTCCACCTCTAATTTTCTTGCTTTGTCATCTACATTTTACCATTACTTTAAAAAATCTAGCAAAGTTTCAATCTTAAAAAAGTAATTTATAAACAGCTTGTTTTTGTTTTAGAAATATTTTAATTAAGTAGTCAACTCTTTTACTTTCGAAAATTTTAAACTATAGCGAAAAAATTAAGAGAAAATATTCTTAATTTTTTTTTAAACAAAAAATAAAAGGTTACCAAACGCCTAAACCATACAATTTTGACTATAATAAGTTCCTTAAAAATGTATTTTAGAAAATAGTCTCATGTAGTGTTAATTTATTAGACGCAAAATTAAATTTAATGTCTAATATAACATTTAATGTTGACATTTGTGAATATTTAAGAGATTTATTAGATGCTAAATTTGATATTCTAGAATTCTATTGGACACACAAATTGAGAACTCGAGAATCTATGATAGATATTTTTTTTTTCAAGTTACTTTCAAGGAGTATATATAAACACAAATCTATAAATTTATAGGATAGACTTTTAACCCTTATATAAATTTGTGGATCCTAACATGAAATTTTAGATCCACCACTCTTTTAATGTTTTAAACGTGTGACATCAACAAAATTCTAATGCATCAATTTTATAAAAATGTTGATGAAAATATCTAAAGAAAATTTCATTTATATCCTTGCACGCATACACGTCACTATTATTTCGGAAACTATCACATTTTTAAAAACTCGTTCAAATAGCTTTTCTCGGTCCATCTCGAGTGAGATTGACCACTAAGATTTAGTTAAAAAAAATTATTTTTTTCTAACTTATAGATTGTTTTGGCCCTTTTGGATTTTTTTCCAAAATATCATGTGATCTTTCTAAATCATATACCAAATATTAAATGAGAATCTTATGTAATTTTTTAAATGTTTAACCAATTTTTAATTTCTAAATCAATATACCAGTTGTCAAAATGGATTTTTTAGATGGATCTCAGGTGATCGATTTTGAATTTTAAATTTTTGGAAAAATTAAAATTTTAAAAAGAAAGAAGGTAAAATATAGAAAATATATAAAATCTCGAACAGATTAATACAGCATATAAATATCGAGATTGTATATATTTTCCATATCTTTATTTTTATTTTTATTTTTTACAAAATTTAACTTTTTCAAAATTTAAAAATCAAAATACAATCATCCATGTGAAAAAATCTAATTGGTAAATTCATATAATCATGGAAATAGAAATTGACATAAAATTACAATATAATATTCGGTAAAGATAATTGAATTTGGAGAAAATTTTAATATATATATAAGATTTGAATAGATTATCTAATAATTGGAAAAATTAATCTCGACATCGGTAAAAAAACTAATTTAATGAATTTTCAAAAAGCATGCTAGTTTTGAAAGATGGAAAGTTGAGGGTGCTATTTCTCATAATTTTTCCTATTATTTTGTAGGTCAATGTGGTAGGGTTTCTAATATTAATTTCCTTTCAAATGTCAAATCTTCATAAATATTATTTGGCTCGACCAAAATTTTAGGGTTTTTAATATTAATTTTCTTTGAAAGGCCAAATCTTCATAGATAAAAATAACAAAAGATATAACTCATCAATAAAAAGAAAGTTATTTTTAATGATAAAATTATTAAAAATATTTGTAAATTTTAGAATTTGGATACTGACATAGATTATCATTATCTATCAATCGTTTTTATTTAAAAACAACCCTCAACAAAATGTATGGTAATTTATTCAATGTTTTGAATTTATGTGATAAAAATCTGGGGCCAACAAACGATATACCAAAGGCAGCCTATAAATAGACTGCTTTATAATCAACAGTTGTCTCACCAATAGTTTCAAATACTCGAGTGAATAACATACATCTTTTTCTTTTCTTCTCTTTTTTCCTCTTTCAAAAAGGAATAATGTCTTCTCAAATTTCAAATTTTCCTATTTCAATTACGAAAGCCAATGACATTCTTGATACTAAGCGTTCTATTGCAAATTTTCATCCTAGCATTTGGACTCATCATTTCCTTTCATTTACCTTTGATGATACATTGGTAAAACTAAATTTCAAAATTACCTTTATTGAATATTTTATTTTAATTAATTGTCATTTAATGTGTGTGTATAACATTAATCCATTACTTTTGTAATTTGAATAATTTTAAATTAATATTCTTTTAATTTCAGAAAGTAGACGATGGAATGAAAGAGCAAGTTGAAAAGTTGGAAGAAGAAATACGGCTGATGGTGGTTGCTTTTACAGAAAACCCATTGGAGAAGTTAAAGTTGGTTGATTCAATTCAACGACTAGGTGTATCTTATCATTTTGAAAATGAGATTGACCAAATCTTAGAACATTTATATGTGCCTTATTCCACTTTATCGAATAAAGTTTGTGATGAAGATCTTCATACTATTGCTCTTCTATTTCGACTTCTCAGGCAACAAGGTTATAGGATTTCATGTGGTAAGTTATACATAAATAATTACTTTTTGTTTTTGGTTTTTAAAAATTATGTTTTATTTAAGTTAAAAATTACGCTTATAAATACTACTTATCATTTATTAATTTCTTTGTTCTTCTATATACTTTGTTGGATTGTTTTAAAAATTCAAGCCACATTTTGAAAGTAAACAAAAGTAGTTTTTTGTATTAAAATTTAGCTAAGAATTCAAGTGTTTAATTCAAAAAGATGAAAATAAGAAAACATGCACAGTTTAAGAAAAAACTAATGTCTATTTGATAACCATTTCGTTTTTTTAGTTTTTTATTTTGAAAATTAAACCTATTTTCTTCTTATTTTACCTAATGATTTGCATCTTTTCCAGTACAATAGTTGAATTCTTATTAATTTTTTTTTTTTGAAAAAAAAAAATTTTTAAAACCTTTTTTTTTTAAAAAAAAAAACTAAAAACGAAATAATTACAAAATAGAGTCTAAATGATTATCAACCAGAGTCTTAAGAAAAATTCAAAGTTAGGAATAAAGAGTATAGACTTTGAATCTTTTAACTATAATAATAATTGGTTTAAGAACTAATTATTATTATCTTTTCACTTTAAAATTAAACAGATATATTCTCAAAATTCATGGACAACAATGGAAAATTTAAAGAATCATTGAGTGATGATAAAAGAGGAATTTTGAGCCTATATGAAGCATCACATATAAGAGGACATGGAGAAGCTGTGCTTGAAGAAGCTCTTGAGTTTACTACCACACATCTTAAAACATATATTGAATACTCAAATAATCCTCATTTTGCATTTGAAGTCAACAATGCCCTGAAATTGCCTATTAGAAAAGATGTTCCAAGAATGAAGGCAAGAGAATATTTGGGAATATACGAACAAGATCCTTCCCACAATGAGACTTTGCTTACATTCTCAAAACTAGACTTCAATATATTACAAAAACTTCACCAAAAAGAGCTACGTGAAATCTGCAGGTACTTCGACATTATTATTTTTTATTACTGTTATGTTTTTTCTTAGGATCTTCGATAATAATAATGTTTTCTAATTATCTTCTAAGATGTTTTTGAAGAAACAATATTGTCACAAATTATTTAATCAAATCATCTAAAGGATAATTCTCCACATAAATAACAATATATATATATTTTTTATTAATTTAGTTCAACTACTTCATATCTTATAGTCATTTCTGATTCTTAAAATATTGAATTTGAACATTCTTTTCCTAATATAAGGGCCAATTGCAAATATATCAGATCGAAAGTATTAGCAAATATAATATATTATAAAAAAAAGTTACAAATATGATAAAATATAGATAGTCTATAGGTCATATAGCTGATAAGAGTCTATCAGCAATAGAAGTCTATCATTGATAGACTTTGCTATATTTGTAATTATTTAAAATGTTGTTATATACTTGGTTATTATCTTTAAAAATACTACCTATAGCAATTAACATTAATAATAGAATGGTACCTTTATACACGGTGATAATCCTACTAAGAAAAATATCTTCAACCGAAGGTTATGTTTTGAAGTTTCACAATCATACATGTTCTTTTATCCATCTCGTTTATGTAATGTATATATTATTTCATATGAATTTTATGATATCTTCAAATTCTCCTATTTGTACATAAATTACATGAGATGACGCATTTTATGAATTACTATGTTTTTTTTTAAAAAAAAAATCATGTTGTAAATCTATTACTAGAGATAAAAAAAAAACATTTCTTTATTAGTTAGATTAAAATTATTATCATCATATAAAATTGTTTACTTCTAAAAAAATATATATATCTAGGAATTCCATCCATTGATTTATTATCTGTCTATCTTTCTTTCATTCGACTAGGTGGTGGAAGGATTTGGATGTGCCAACAAAATTTCCTTTTGCAAGAGATAGAGTTGTGGAGTGCTATTTTTGGGCAATGGGAGCATACTTTGAACCTCATTTCAGTGTTGGAAGGAAAATGTTAACTAAAGTAATTGCAATTTGTTCACTTTTAGATGATATATATGATGCCTATGGAACATTTGAAGAACTTCAAGTCCTCACTCCAGCAATTCAAAGGTTATTTCCATTCATCCTTATGGATGAAGATTTTATTAGCTTTAATTTTTTTTGTTCAAATACTAATAATCAAATGTGGTTTTGTTTTAAAACAAATACTTTTGGTCTTTTCAAAGTATGATTTTCTCCAAACTTTAGTTTGTAGCCATTTTGCTTCTATATTTTGAACAAAACGATGTCAAATGCCCGTCGGACATTGTTTCCCTTTAATATTGGATTAAAAGTAAATTTTGTTTTAGTGTTTATAACAATTTTGTCCTAAACATTAACGTATACTCTTTATACTTTCAAATTTGAAATTCATTAATCTCTATCCTGAACAATCGATCAGAATTAAGAGTTTGTTTGGATTGTCTTTCTAAGTGTTTAAATAAGTATTTATGATTGTAAGAAAAATGTTTATAAACACTTGGAATGACAATCCAAACTGCCTTGAATTTTGATGTATGTTATCAAATTATTAATAAATGTCATAAACTTAATCGTTGTAGTTTACAAACAAATTTGTCATGGCTATTTAGTTTATCAAATCCACTTAGGTAAAAGAAAAATATTTACATATAAGTAATAATTTTCATAATTACTACCAAATTCAAAATATAGGAACTAATTAAATGATAACCTATTAAAGTTAATTCAGGAACAAACATGTTACAAAATTGAAAAATACAAAATATAAATCATTGCTAACTAATGTTCAGACACTAACTTGTTACATTAGATCAAAAATATTTTTTAACTTAAACTTTTGGTTTGATCTACGAACATACATTCAAATTTCAACAAAAAAAAAATGAAAGAATATATATATATATATATGATACTCCATATTCAAATTTAAGTTGGAAAACTCTGTATCAACAATTAATAATGTCATATTGAATTTTCAGTTGGGATAGAAGCATGGTGCATATACTCCCCGAGTATCTGAAACCTTTTTATGTAGCAATGTTAGATCTTTATGAGGATATCAGCAAAGAGATAGGCAAAGATGAAAGTTCACTCCACCTTCAGCTTGCAATAGGAGGAGTAAAGTCTCTTACTTTCCTTCTCTATCTCCATCGCATAATTTTTTATATTTTTTCTGTACATGTTTAGAGTTCTAATTAATCATCATTTATTTTAACAGATAAAAAAGCTAGCTGCATCCTACTATGAAGAAGCTAAATGGTTAAATGAAAAGTACAAACCAGATTTTAAGGAGTATATGGACTTGGCATTAAGTAGCACAGGTTATACCATGCTTATAACAATTTCAATTCTCCCAATGGGTGACATTGTAACCAATGAGGTACTTGAATGGCTTACAAAAGGACCTCAAATTATTAAAGCTTCAACAATCATTTGTAGACTCATGGACGACATTGTTTCCCACAAGGTACATATTAGGTTATTCTTCACATTGTCAATCAATTTTGAGATGAAACTCTATGAATATCTAATATGGTATCAAAGCTAGTGAAGTCCAAACGAATATTCCATCTAAAAAATATTCGTATAGCTCTAAAATGGTGAAACAAAACAAAAAAAAAAGTACCATCTAATCGAGGGGGCATGCTGAGAGGATGCTACATCATTTAGGAATAACTCATTTATCTGATAAAGATTGTGAAGTCCCTTGATTTTTCTAATGTCGGATCCTTAATATTCTCCCTCAGGATGGTGTCTCTTTCGAGTTCACCATTCTTGAATCAGATCCTAATTATTCTTCTTTGGGCTTTATAGTATCTGATACCATATAAGATAACACGAGCTTTCATCTTAAAACCAATCAATAAGGAGAGGCGGAGAATCTCAATCTATCTTATAGAGGTACCATGAATTTTACAATTTAAGATCCTATAAAAAAAATCGATTCAAGAATGGTAAATCTAAAGAAGCATCATCTTGAGGGTGCATTTTAAGGATCCCACATCGAAACAAATTAAGGGATCTCACAAGGTGTTTATAGGATACAATATGCATCCATCATCTAATGGCCAATTGTTTTTTTTTTAGATAAACCACATGTTAACTAGTATTACTATCCATTCAAAAACAACATGAACACAAAAATGAACGTTTTTAGAGTAAATTATATTTACTTATTTGTTTTTGTTTTTCAGTTTGAGCATGAAAGAGAGCATATTGCTTCTGCTGTTGAATGTTATATGGAGCAATACGGTTGTTCAGAGGAAGAAGCTTGTGTTGAACTTCATAAACAATTGGTTGATGCATGGAAGGACATAAACGAAGCATGTCTTCATCCCATCAATGTTCCAATGCCTGTTCTAATGCGTGTTGTGAATTTGTCAAGAGTTATGAACTTGCTTTATTTGGATGAAGATGGATACACAAATGCCAAGAGTGGAACTATATTTCTTATCAAATCTCTTCTCGTTGACCCTGTGCCTTGTTAAGTGGACTTAAAACCCAACTTGGTTGAAATGGCCAAGATTTTTCTTTGAGCAATAAATGAATATATATGAGTTTATCATGTATTCTTATGTATGTTGAATAAATATAGTTGAAAAGTATTTTGTAGAAACATTTTTTCCCTTCTATAATGTTTTCTTACTGTGACCCTTGCCCCCATTACTATACATCTCCTTATTATCTTTTTTTTTTTAAAAAAAAAAACAAAAGAAAAAGATGGTTTGCTACGTGGTTTTGTGATTGGACATCTGAGTAAGCTGCAAAAAAGAAAAGAAAATTAAGATGGTGCACTCCAAGATGCACTCAAGTATTATTTATTTATTTATTTACATAGTAGAGGATAGTTCTTGGAAGTTTTAACCAATAGGTTTTTTTTTTTACATTTTCATAAGTGTTTTAAAATTGAATCTGTTACACTTTTAACACTATCAAAGTATAGGTTGTAACTCTTTTTGCCAAGGTATATAATAGAATAATTTATAAAAAAAATCAAAATAATTAGGACAGTTACATTAGAAATTTGGAGCAATGGTAAATTGACATGTCATAATTTGAATTAATGATAAAAATATGTGTATATAATTTGAAACCAATTTTAAATTTACATGTGTCATTCAAATTAAATTTTAAGATATAAAAACTAAGTTAGCGATTTAAATCAAATTATAATATGGCGATTGGACTCAATCTATTTCAACCCGAGCTCATAGAATATATGGATTAAACGAATCTTAAATAATTAAAGCCTACTAAAAAGAATGGGAATAAGCTCATGTGCAAAAGTCATGTGTCCAAAGTCAACCATGCCATGCTCGTACATATACAAGGTTTCTCAAGTTAAAGCGACCTTCATCTTGGGCATACAGTCATCCATTTAGTCATATTCATTCAATGACATGAAAAGTAAGCATGAATATTCACCTACATAATAATAATAAGAGAGAGTTTTGAAGACTCTAGAAAAACAAACACCATATAAAGACATGTGAAGCACACTAGGCTTTGTCATTGTCGGAATGCACCTTGAATTTATTATCTGCTGCTTTGAATAACCATTTGTAGTGATAATGCTCCCAAAACCTAAATTATTTACCTATTCTACATCTTCATGTTATTTATCTTTACGACCCTAGGGTTTGGAAAAATGCGCCATGTAAACTCTCTAAACTATAGAGGCACATTCATTATGTGATTTTGCATTCTTCTCCCTAATAAAATTGTTCTCTCTTTGCCTTGTGGACTTAACTGATACATTATTAGTAAACCATGCAAATTTTTGTGTCAATTCTCTACGTTTATGTTTCCTATGTATTCTTTATTTGATAATTTCATAAAAAATTGGTATCAGAGCCTAATGGTTCGAGCTTGAAATTATGCATATGTTATGAAAATTAAGATTTCCACCGTGAATGTAAAATTCGATAAATTCACTGGGGGGAAGAGTTTTGTTCTATGATATATCAAGATGTGATCCCTATTGAAGCACCAGGGGTTGTGGGCACTGCTGAGTGATAAATCGAAGAAGATAGTCGTATAAGACGAAGAATGGCAGACTCTAGAGAAGAAGGCCCATTCAACTATCATGTTGTGCTTGGCTGATGACAACATTATGAGGTCGCAGATGAAGAAACAGTTGTTAGTCTTTGGTTGAACTTGGAAAGTCTTTACATGACAGAGTCTTAAACTAAGAAATTGCTTATGAAGCAACGCCTGTATCATCTACGTGTGTAGAAAGGTACATCTCTTTGAGATCATCTACACCAGTTAAATAAAAATTTGTTAAATTTGCGTAACATAGAGAATAAGGTAGATGATGAGGATGATGCCTTAATTTTATTAACATCTTTGCCCTTATCGTATGAGAATTTTGTTGACTCTTATATTAGAAGAAAATAAAGTCTGACTGTAGAGAAGAAGTGAAGTCCATACTGCTTACTAGAGAGGTCCATCAGAATGCAGCTAGTTAAGGTACAAGTCGGGCATCTAGGTTAGTTGCTACAGGGAACAAGGGATATGGAAATTTTGGTAAGAAAAAGTCGAACTAGAAGCATAAGTCTTCAAAGTCCAAGGGTCCTAAGCCAGATGATATTTTCATTACTTTCAACAAAAAGGACAACGAAAAATAGAATGTCGTAATAAAAATGTGTTGGACTAGTATGGCACCCCTAGAGGGGTGGTGGATAGGGTTTAATTAAACTTTTTCTTAAAGTATGTTCAATTTGATCTAATTAGATATTTTTAATTTAAATAAAAAAAACATTAATTTATGCTAAGTAACAAGATTGATAAAAATTATGTAACAATATACCCAATCAATCTCAACTAACAAAATATAGCAATTAAAATTAAATTCAAGAATAACTAGGAAAGAGATAGAGAAGAAGATGTAGTGGTTTTTATAGTTGGTTTGGTCAAACACGACCTACATCCACTTTCCCAAGCACCTCTTGGGACTTCAATTAAAAAAAAATCTTCTTTTTACCCTTTCCACGGATGAGAGCCGAACTGCTACTTGCTCCTTTTATGGGTTCAATAGCAAACCCGATCCTTTCCATGGGTTAGGATCCAACCATTACAATATTTTGAAACTTTAAATCACATAATGAAACTCTCTAAAAGGAGTACTGGGTATACAAGATTGATCTCATACACTTTAATTCTCACAATACAATAGAAATTTCTCTCAAGAATAAGATGAAAAGAAAGAAATTGGAAGCTTGTAGAGAGAGTAACAATGATGGTTTTTTTTGTGCTAATTTCGAGGATTGTAAAATATGAAAAATTGAAAATAATTTTAGAGAAGATGAAGTATAAAAAGAGAGGAAAGTGAGGTAAAGAGAGGGTTTGAATTTGAGTTATTAGATTGTTCAAAAAGTTAAATTGAATGGTTGAGATTTAAATTCAATTAGCCGACACAAACAAAATATAATATAATAATATATATCTTTTAAAAACATTTCTTTTAAAATCTAACAATAAACAATTGCCCATCATTTGTCAAAAACTAGCTGTGAAACACAAACATAAAATAATATTAAATTTATTTTTTAAATTCATTTTTAATTTCTTTCCTTTTTTTAATTTAACAAAATCAATTTTGTTCCAAAATCAATTTTTTTAATTCTATTTTCTTTTCAATAAAAACTAAAATCCACCAATTGCAAATTTAAAGCCCCATATGTTACTCATCCTATAGCTCCAAGTGGCTTTATTTAATTGGTCCAATTTGATGATTAATTTTCCACGTCACCATCTTAGGTATGCTTTTATTACGCTTCCTTTTGTTATATCTTCTTCATCCGAACTTTGATTTGTGTGATTCAAGAGGCGTCAGAATCGTTGTTCTGAGCTCTACGTTATGACTATTCAAAATAATAAAATTACTAATAAACTGAATCAAGTTTGTTTATCATCAAAATATTAATTAATTAATTAATTTGGTATTAAGCGCCAAAAAACCAACAATCTCCCCTTTTTGATGATGACAAATCATAGAAGAAGAATAACTTGAAATGCATATAACCATAGCAACACATATGACCAACAAGTAATTTTAATATCAAGTATACATACCAGCAAATATCATGCTTAAAATTCATTCAAAAGAATTAACTTCTTCCCTTTAACTAATTCTCCCCCTAAATAATACATTCAATGCAATCATAACACATTTTTCTTATACTTTCCTCCCTTTTGAATCATCAAAAAGAACAATAAACATATAAGTGCTTCCCCCAAGAATATGACATATACAAATATTCCAATCCTTCCCCTATTAATATGCATTATATGATAATATCAAGTATGATAGGAAATCAAGATGCATCACAACGAATAATATTAAGCTCAAGTCAATATTTTTAAAAACTTTTTTTCATCCAAAGACTTGGTAAAAATATCCGTTAATTGATTATTAGGGCTTACACATTGAAGGGTAATATTACCATTTTGCACATGCTCTCTAATAAAATGATGCATATAATATCAATATGTTTAGTCCTATAATGATGGATAGGATTCTTAGTCAAATTAATAACACTAGTATTATCACAAAATATGGGCACACTATCAAACTTTAATCCAAAATCACAAACAGTTTGTTTCATCCAAAGAATTTGTGCACAACAACTAGCAACCGCAATATATTCCGCTTCAATAGTGGATAAAGCAGTCGAGTTTTGCTTTTTACTATACGAAGATACTAAGGAACTACCAAGAAAATGGCAAGTCCCACTAGTACTCTTACGATCAAGTAAACTAGCGACAAAATCCACATCAGAATATCCAACCAAATTAAATTCAATATTTGTAGGATATCACAAGCAACATTTCTAGGATACCACAAGCCTACATCAATAGTTCCAAGCAAATATTTAAATATTCTTTTCACGGCATGCAAATGTGATTCCATAGGACAAGATTAAAATCTAGCACATAGACATACATTAAAAATGATATCGGGTCTAGTAGTGGTCAAATAAAGTAAATTTTCGATCATACCTCGATAAGTCTTTATGTCCACACATTTACCGTTTTCATCTTTGTCGAGCTTAGTGGTAGTGCTCATAGGAGTTTTTGCAATTTTTACCTTCAATGAATTTGAATCTCTTGAGCAAATCCCTTGTATATTTTTCTTGACTTATGAAGATACCATCCTTGAGTTGTTTAATTTGGAGTCCAAGAAAGAAACTAAGTTCTCTCATCATGCTCATCTCAAACTCACTATGCATACACTTAGAAATTCTTCACACAAAGATGGATTAGTAGAACAAATTATAATATCATCCACATAAATTTGCACTATAAGCATATCATTATCCTTAACCTTAATGAAGAGAGTAGTATACATTTTTTTCCATTTTGAAGTCATTTTAAAGTAAAAAGTTACTAAGTCTATCATACCAAGTTAATATCATCCACATAAATTTGCACTATAAGCCCTTGTTTTAAGCCATAAAGAGCCTTTTTCAACTTATAAACATGATTAGGAAAATCAAAACATTCAAAACCTGGAGGTTGTTCTACATAAACTTCCACCATAATATAACCATTTAAAAAGACACTCTTCACATCCATTTGATATAAAATGAAATTCTTATAAGAGGCAAAAGCAAGCAACATTGTAATAGCTTATAATCTAGCAACCGGTGCAAAAGTTTCTTCATAATCTATGCCTTATTCTTGACAATAACCTTGAGCTACAAGTCTAGCTTTATTTCTAATGATATTTCCATTTTCATTTTTTTTTAAATACCCATTTAGTTCCAATTATAGATGCATTATAAGACCTAGGGACTAATTTCCAAACTTTGTTCCTTTCAATTTGATTTAATTCTTCTTGCATAGCTAAAATCCAAAACTCATCACATTCGGCATCTTCAAAACTTTTAGGTTTAATTTGAGAAAAAAAAGCAAGATTACTAAATAAATTAAGAGAAGAACGAGTTTTCATACCTTTTTCGGGATGACCAAGAATCGAATCCTTGGATAAGATGGAGAATATCTCCATTCTTTAGGCATGGATGAAGTATCATTGTCTACACTCAAAAAGAGCTATTATTCCTAGCTTAATTTGAACTCGTTAATGAATTTTATGTGTTTATTTCTCTATTTTGTAGGTAACTCTATTTTGTAGGTAACGAGCAACCAAGAGGTAGAATCGGAGATTTGAAGCTGATTGGGGCTAATTTGAAGCGATTTGGAGTAATCTGAAGTATCCAAGCTTCAAGGGACGTGAAATGACCAAAATACCCTTAACATCAACGTCACAATGTTGTGCAATGCTCAAGCCAATGCTGTAAGACAGTTGACGGATGGAGGAGAAGCGTGCATATGAGTGAGCATTCCAACGCTCGACCATAGCGTTGCAACACTGCCCTGAAATTTTCTATAAATGTCTCCTTTTGCTAGGTAAAAAATATGCTAAATGGTATTGAGAAAGGTCCTAAAAACACCGAAACTCTTCATGGAGGCTGAGGAGAGGGCTTGATTTCCCTTTTTCCTCTATGTTTTCAATATTGTAGGTTAGATTTACTTTTCTGGATTATGGATTTGTATTGGATTGTATCCCATTGGCCTTGTCTATGAATCCATGAGGTAATTTTCTATTAGTTCTTGGACTAAGTGTTCTTTATAATTTAATGAGTTATAAGTTCAATTTTCTGCTTCAATTAAGAATTATATTTTTCTTTAATCTCGCATGACTCAGATTTTCTTTTGTGTGTTGGACTGACGACCCTATTACGATTGCATGTCTTTGCTAGTTAAATTCGAACTCACACGTATCCTTGTAATCGTCCATGCTTTGAATTTACCCCTGTAACACAGATTAGATGAGCATGCTTAGGAGTACAAGCTGAGAGCATGCTTAGTTGTATAGGCTGACCTTGAATCTTTGTGTTGTACATTTACTTAGATTTAAAGAATACTTTGATTATTTGAACATGGCTTTCCTGACACTTAGTTAACATAGTTGAATCCTTGATTTTCATGCATGTGTTTCTTGTTCTTTATGGTCGTTAAGGACCCAATTGGATCTAGGAGCATGTAGGCTAGTTAGGGCATGGTCTTTCCAGCTTTAACTACAGATTAGGACACTCAATTTGGTTTGAATTAATTGATTTTCAGCCTATATAGAGATTTATTAATTTTTATCAAATTAAGTAGCTATGTAAGCATAATTCAAATATTAGTTATTTGGCATATAACAATGACTTATACATCAAATGGGCACTTGATCTAAGAACTAAACGAGTCCTTTATCATTCCATACATCCCTTGTAATTTACTTTTCTTGCATCTTCCTAAATTGAAACGAAAACCCCGTTTTTAGTGTTTTCCCTGTAGTCAAATCTAACATGAAAAAAAAATTTAATTCTTCGCTTCTCTGTGGTTCGACCTCGCACTTACCACTATTGCTACGTTTTAGTAGTAATAGGAGTAGTTTGGTGTATTATTAATTTTCTTTTATTTCAGTTTGGAGTCGAATTAACGATATCGATTTCCCGAGACGAGACAAAAATGGCGCTGTTGCCGAGGAAACAAGTCAATTATTCTCTTTTAGTTAGAGTTGACTGTTAAACTTTAAAAATGAAAAAAAATATATAATTTTTCCTTTTTTGTATCTATTTGTTCTTTTATGATAGAAAATATCAACAAGTATGGTTTTCCATATGTAGTGCAATGAGAATTAACAGAGGTAAGAGAGATTCATGGCCTTAGAGATCAAATTTCTGAACTAATCTCTGTTGTGTGAGCTTTGGCAAACATGCAGGTTCAGAATTTGCACGACCCTGAACGCATATATTATTCTCCTTGGGAGTTAGCTTGCCAAACATCGTTGTCAACGCCATATTAGTCTACCCACACAGATATTTCTTTAGAGGACATAGTTAGGGAACTTTCTAATCGCTCTAGTGAGTTTGTGCAGGAACACCCCTACTACTATCAAGAGCCAATCAATTTCCAGTAGGACGACCTTTATTTCGAACGTGAGGTCAGAGCTAAAATTCAAAATTTGAGTAATCAAATCACTCAAATCGTCCAATCAATTAGGAAACTGGAGGAGTCTCGTGAATCACCATCTTAGGATGCCAAGTGAGCAGTAGATATATGAGCATCGAGAATCCCACAGAATAGGAAGTCCCTCAAATTTTTTAGCAAGGTAAGGCGTTGGATTATTTAAAGTGTGAGCATACTAATGATTTTTTAAGTGTGCAAAAAATCATTTAGAGCCATCCCGCGTCTGTGGCACTAAGCTCAACCTTGTGATGGAATATGTGTGGACCGATTAGGACGATGACGTTTGTCTTCTACCACAACAAGAACAAGTCAGTGAGATTAAGTATGAGTATGGGCTTAATTTGGAAGAATTTCAGTTAAAAAAGTTAGAGGCTCCCAAGCCTCGCCCTATTCTTTGTACCAATATTCCTCTAATTTTTTTAATTTTGCTCGCCGACACCTCACGAGTTAGTTGAGTTAGAGTCTTTCTTTTTAATTGAGTCAGTTGTAGAGCCTTTTATTTTATCACCATTTTCAAAAATAAAAAATAAAAAAATCGACCTGTATGGTACTTTTTAGAAGATGGGAACCCTTATGGCTCTACCAGGCCATATCGACTCAACCAAGAAATGATCGAAGAAATACGAGAATTTATTTGTACCTTGACAGGGGATGGGTCATGTCGAGCAATTGATGTTAAAAATTTGCGCTTCTTGGAGGCAGCCATGTTTTAAAATATTTTTTTTCCTTTTTATTTTATTAGGGTAGATATTTTATTTTGTTTGTTTTTTATTTTTTTAGGTTATCTTCTCAAAAAAAAATAAAAAACGGGAATTAGGTTACAGCGTCGCAACGCTGCAATCGCAGCATTGTAATGTTGTGAGACAGAACAACATTAAGACGTTGCGTCTATCCCATTTTTCTTCACTTCTTCAATTTTTCCCTCAAGCCCAAGCTTTCTCTCCCACTTTTCCTCAAATATCTTCACGATTTTTCATCCTTCGCACATTTTTCGCCTATCTCTTCACGTTTTTCCCTTGGATCTATTGAATATTTTGTGGGTTTTTCGTTCATTCAAGGTCTAACAAAGTTCTTGAGCATTTTTTCAGATTTTGTCGCTTCAAAGGTAAAAATATTTAGCCACTATTGTTTATTGTTGCATATTAATAGTGAATGGTTGTAAGAAATGTGTTTCTGCTTAATTGTTGCTTGATTCTTGTATGGGTTTGAGATTTGGATGTTGATAATATGCAATATCATATGAATATGGGTTTTTTTGCTTGCAGGTTGAAATTTGGAGTAATTTTTGGAAGTTGGGGGGCAGGTTTGGTGAGTTAGAATTAGAAGAAGAGTGTTGGAAATTATCTAGGAACCAAATTTTATGAACCTTTTTTCTTGAAAAATTTAGAATGGGTCCTAGAAGGGTACGTAGAAGTGAAGCTAGCACTAGTGGGTAGAACCCTGCGCCAGAGTTTGACCATCCTAGGTTTAGTTCTAGGGAAGCCCTAGATAGATTTAACTAAATTGTTTCTTCTAGGAGGTTAGTTCCTGAGAGAGCCTTGAGCCTAGAGGCTAACTACTACCCCCACATTACCGAGCAAATCCGTAAGCGAGGGTAGGAGTCTTTAGCAGGCCTTCCTGGTGGGCGATTATACCCGTAGTCAAGGAGTTCTACGCTAACATGGACGAGACTGGGATATCTCGTTGGTTAGAGGCATTAGGGTCCCCTTTTCATCATCACGCATCAATGAAGTCTATGGTTTACGTGACTTCAATGTGAGTATGGCAGGTTTTTCTCAGACAGTTCCTGGAAGAGGAGGTTATTCAGACCTTATGTGGGTCAGGAGTTCAGTGGGCCAGGTCCTGAGGGGTCGCTGTTAGATTTAGGAGCATGGATATGTCCGTCTCTGGTTAGATCTGGCACGCCTTTGTATGCTCCAGATTGATGTCAGTGCTGCGTCTCACGGACATCACAAGGGACCGAGCCAAACTCCTTTATTGCCTTCTTCAGGGGATGTCCATCAATGTCGGTCGAGTCATTAGGGCGTTGATCTGTCATTGTGGGGGGTGCCCCACCACCGGTAGTTTAGGTTACCCGAACCTGATTACTGAGTTATGTCGGAGGTCCAAGGTGGAGATCTCTGACGATGAGGAGAAGATGGGAGGTCCGGCTCCAATCAGTAGATCATCTGTCTCGGCCTTCCGAGGGAGAGGAGTGGACCAGCCTGATGATGATGATGAGGAGGACGATGGAGAGGATGAGCAGGCTCCAGCGATAGAGGCAGCCCCCCTATGTTGGTCCCCAGATCAGACCAACATTCTAGTGGGAGGGGAGACCTATGCAGAGTAGGCATACAGGATGTCAGCTGAGGCACTCTGGGTAGCGATCAAGTCACTACGAGGAGTTAGGAAAGTGTCCACCGAGCGAGGCATATGGAGAGAACGGTGAACTTCATTTCTAAAAAGAACCGTCTCTACTATGCCAACATGGGTTTCTAAAGTGGCCTTCAGAGGGATCCAGACTCTCTCGATTCTAATTGAGGCTTGCTTCCTCTTCCTACTCTTTTTTTTTTGTGCCCTCGGTTATTTATTTTCTTTTCTTTCCTTTTTCCTTTTATCATTTTAGTTTTGCTAATTTCTTTTTTTTGTAGGTTTTCTTTTGTAGTTTTTTTTTCACTGTGCTCCCTTTCTGGAGGCCTCTCTAGAGCCTTATCTATTTTTTAGCAAAGAGGAGAGCCCAATGCCACCACCATCCCACGTGCGATATTGTTATCAGGGGAGGTTTTCTGTTCCCTTATTTTCATTCTTCTTGAGCTTTACTTAGAATACATTTGGGACAAAGTATATTTTTGTATTAGGGATGGGGTACTCGTTGGGTAGTTTTTCTATATATTAGCTTGGCGTCCTTGAGCACTTTGCTCGGACTATGCAATGTGCTTTGATTGTCGTGCTAGCCTGTTTGGTCTACTGTTATCATGATAGTCTATGATGCACTCTTTCTGTAATGGAACTTGCATGAAGGAATGTTAAGATTGCATGATCATGATTTTTAGCCCATTTTTAAAAATCTTCTTGTCACTTGCATCTTTAAGTCATTGTGTTGCGACATTAAAGCCTTGCATGCTTAGAATTGAGTTATCTAATTTGTATTCTTGTTGTCACCCCGAAAGGTCCACCTTTGACTTAGAAGTAACTGTCCTTGTTTTAGAGCAAAACTAGATAAAGAGGATATTAAAAAAAAAAAAAAAAAAGTGGCCTACATGTGTAGAAAAACTAAAAAAATAATAAAACAAAGAAAGACAAATTAGTTGCAATTCTGAAAGAAAAAATAGAAAAATAAAAAATGAGGCATAACCGTGTGCCTACAAAAAAAAAAAAAAAATTGTGCGTGTGTGTGCATGGATAGAGGTGAAAAGAGCTAACTCCGCTGTGTTCTTTTAGGGCCCATGAGAAAAGAGTGATAGGTTCTCGAAGGTGGAGTGTGAAAGCTAGCCCTCTAGGTAAAAGAATTGCTCTTTATGTTTTGTGTGTGTGAGTTTAGGCATCTTTGTCTTAGTTGCCTTTTTTTTCATGTATGGTATGTTCGAGGTCGATAACAGAACCAGATTAGGGGAAAAACAGGATGAACACCTTTTAAAACTTTTCCGAGTTGTGCAAGCTTAGATAGCAAAACTATTGACTCACTTATGCATATTTAGATAAAGAACATTCTTAAACTTGTGCTTCATTGATTGATCATAACTGAATTTCATTCTTCATTAAAACTTTCATTTGATCTGACTGTTGAGACTGGAGTAACAACTTTTCGAAATAAGCTAGCATGTCTTTGAGTGTTTTATATGATGTTTGATTGTTTGTCTTTACCTTGGTCGAGACGAGCAAGAATTGAGTTGGGGGTGTTTGTTAGCTCTAAAATATAGCTATTATTCATAGCTTAATTCGAACTCGTTAATGGATTTTATGTGTTTATTTCTCTATTTTGTAGCTAATGAGCAGCCAAGAGGTAAAATCGGGGATTTGAAGCTGATCGGGGCTAATTTGAAGCGATTTGGAGTAGATTTGAAGTATCCAAGCTTCAAGGGACATGAAATGACGAAAATACCCCCAACATCAGTGTCATAACGCCGCATAATGCTCAAGCTCAACGTTGTAAGATAGTAGCGTAACGTTGCAATGCTCCTTTAGAGCCTCGCAATGCTACGACATTTGATGGAAGGAAAAGAAGCGCACGCACGAGTGAGTGTTGTAACGCTAGACCATAGCGTTGCAATGCTACTTTAAAATTTTCTATAAATGTCTCCTTTTGCTAGGTCAAAAAATTGTTGAATTGTATTGAGAAAGGCCCTAAAAATGCCGAAACTCTTTATGGAGGCTGAGGAGAGGCCTTGATTTCTCTTTTTCCTCTATGTTTTCAGTATTGAAGGTCATATTTACTTTTTTGGATTATGGATTTGTATTGGATTGTATCCCACTGGCTTTGTCTATGAATCCATGAGGTAATTTTCCATGAGGTAATTTTGTGTTGGACTGAGGATCCTATCACGATTGCATGTCCTTGCTAGTTAAATTCAGGCTCACACGTATCCTTGTAATCGTCCATGCTTTGAATTTACCCCTATAGCACAGATTAGATGAGCATGCTTAGGTGTATAGGCTGACCTTGAACCTTTGCATTTTACATTTAATCTATATTAAAGAATATGTTGCGAAATCGACAATTAAAGAACACAAAAAGGGAACGTAGAGTAGGGAAGATCGATACACAGATATACGTGGTTCACTAACAATGTGTTAGCTACGTCCACGGACAGAGGGAGAACAATATTATTTCGAGAGAATGTTTTTAGAATTACATAAAAAACGGTGCCTCTAGGTTAGAGAGTTTATATATCGCACTACTCTAAACCCTAGGGTCAACGAACTAGGTTGGAGGCAGCGAGACCCCCGTACTACGTTGTTCGAAGCGCCAGCAAACAGATTCAAGGCATTTCAACAAATCTCCACCTTGACTTGAATTCTCTCCCAGATAACAGATGTACCAAATGCAACATAAATCAATATTGCCAGACGTACCCAGGCTTCTTCCTCATGCCTCAAAGTGTCCCACAAAGGGGACCACTAAAAATTCAAAACATTCAGCCAGTCCAAACAATATTGAAACTTGCCGTGTGTAGCCGATTTGGTGAACATATCAGCAGGGTTATCAGCAGTACCAATTTTCATCAATTTAACTCTCTGTTCACCGCTTAAGAAGTGATATCTTACATCTATGTACTTAGTTCTCTCATGATGAACTTGATCCTTGGCTAGGCATATTGCACTCAAACTATCACAATATACAATAGCTTGTTCATGATGCAAACCAAGATCACCAACTAACCCCCTCAGCCATATTCCCTCTTTAGCAACTTTTGTCAAGGCCATGTACTTTGCTTCAGTAGTAGACAAAGTAACTGTAGGCTGTAAGGTTGCCTTCCAACTAACAACAGAACCACCCAGAGTGAATACATAGCCAGTCATAGACCTCCTACTGTCAACATCTCCAGCATAGTCAGAATAAGAATAACCAGTCACCAAACACTCTATGCAATTCCCATAAACAAGACCAACATCAGATGTACCTCTAAGGTAACAAAAAATCCTCTTAACGGCTTGCCAATGCTCCTTGCCAGGACCCATGAACCTACTGACAACACTAACAACATAGGCAAGATCAGGCCTAGTACAGACCATAGCATACATCAAACTTCCCACTACACTAGCATAAGGAACTCGAGACATGTACTCCTTCTCAGCTTCAGACTGTGGTGAAAACTCATATGACAAATGAGCATTTACAACACTAGGAGTATCTATAGGTTTAGCTTATGACGTACCAAACCTGGACAATATTTTCTGATATATCCTTTCTGTAACAAGAAGAACTTATTCTTACCTCTGTCCCTATAAATCTCCATACCCAAAATTTTTTGAGCAGTACCTAAATCTTTCATATCAAACTCAGCATTAAGAAGATTCTTCAATTTTAGAATATCAGACTTGAACTTTGCAGCTATGCGCATATCATCTACATATAAAAGTAGATAAATCATCGAACCATCATCAGCTTTGTTGTGATATACACAAAAGTCATATGGACTCCTATTATAGCCAAGTCCAATCATATAGCTGTTAAGCCTTGGAGACTGCTTTAAGCCATACAAAGATTTCTTCAACTTGCAAACAAAATCTTCTTTACTTGGACACTGGAACCCATCTGGTTGGGTCATATAAATCTCTTCCTCTAACTCTCCATGTAAGAAAGCTGTCTTCACATCTAGATGTTCAAGTTCCAAATTTTGATGTGCTACTATAGCTAATAATACCCTGATAGAAGTATGTCTGACTACTTTGAGTATTTGAACATGGCTTTCCTGACACTTAGTCAACATAGTTAAATCCTTGATTTTCATGCATGTGTTTCTTGTTCTTTATGGCCGTTAAGGACCCAATTGCATCTAGAAGCATGTAAGCTAGTTAGGGCACGGTCTTTCGAGCCTTAACTACGGATTAGGACGGTCGATTTGGTTTGAATTAATTGATTTTCGGTCTTGTAGAGATTGATTAATTCTTATCAAATTATGTAGCTATGTATGCATAATTCGAATATTAGTTATTTGGCATATAACAATGACATAATTTACATCAAATGAGCACTTGATATGAGAACTAAACGAGTCCTTTACCGTTCAATATATCCCTTGCAATTTACTTTTCTTGCATCTTCCTAAATCAAAACCAAAACCCTGTTTAACCCTTTTGTCTGCAGTCAAATCTAACACGAAAAGAAATTAATTCTTCGCTTCTCTGTGGTTCGACCCCACACTTACCATCGTTGCTACGTTTTAGTAGTAATAGGAGTAGTTCGGTGTATTATAAATTTTCTTTTATTTTGGTTTGAAGTCAAATTAATGACATCGATTTCCCAAGACCAAACAATCATCTTTCTTCTTTTCATTGATGCTCCCTTCTTGTATACTTGAGATAATTTCTTTGCCTTTTTCACTAACAAGTACATCTCCAAAATCTTTTTCTAAATCATCACTACAAATAGATTATTACATGGTTCCTCAATAACTAAAGTTCTCTTATTTAAAACTGTATAAGCTTTACCAGTAGAGGAATATCCTAGGAAGATTCCAACATCAATCTTAGAATTAAATTTTCCAATCTTTTCTTTGTTATTCAAAATAAAACATTTACAACCAAAAACTTTGAAATACCCAATATTTGGAATTTTTCCATGCCAAAGCATCATAAGGAGAAATACCCAATATTTGGAATTTTTCCATGCCAAAGCTCATAAGGAGATATCTAAAAATGGTCTAATTAAAACTCTACTTAAGACAAAGCAAGTGGTATATTAACGGTTTCGCCCGAAAATATTTAAGTAGACCATACTCATTCAACATTGACCTAGCAAATTCTTGTTGAGTACAATTTTTTCTTTCAACCACACCAGTTTGTTGAGGAGTTCTTGGAGAGAAAAATTATGAGAAAAACCATTTTCTTCACAAAAAGCTTTAAAAGTATAATTATCAAATTCTCCTCCAAGATCAAACCTAATTTTAAAAATAAAACATCACCTTTCATTTTGAACTCTTTAGCAAAACTAATAAACTTTTCAAAACATCATCGTTATGTTTTATCATCAAAACCCAAGTAAATCTAGAAAAATCATCAACTATTACAAATGCATAATAATTTCTTCCATAGCTAGCAATTCTAGAAGGGCCAAATAAGTCCATGTGTAATAGTCGTAGGGGTCTAGTAGTAAAGATCACATTTTTAGATTTGAACAAAGACTTAGTTTGCTTTCCCATTTGGCAAGCATCACAAACTTTATCTTTTTCAAGTTTAAATTTAGGAAGAACTCGAAACAAAAAATTTTATGAAATATTTGAAATTAAGTGCATGCTTAGTATGTCCTAGTCTTCTATGCCATAACCAAGAATCATCTTGCAACATGAAAAGACATTTATCAATAATAGGACAATAATTCAAGTCATTGGTATACACATTTTCATTCCAATTTCCAACAAACATGACTTTTCTATTACAAGTATTTTCAATGATGCAATTATTTTTATCAAACACAATTCTAAATCCTTTGTCACACAATTGACTAATGCTAAGTAAATCATGCTTTAAACCATCAACTAAAAGCACATTTACAATCAAAATAGAAGATTCATTACCTATACTGCCCTTGCCAATAATTTCACCTTTTCGGGGAAAGAGATAAACTCGGATCGGTCTCCAATCATGTGCCTTGAGCAACCACTATCCAAGTACCACTTATATTTCTTGGAGGCTTTCAAACAATCCCACACACAAAAAATTCAAGTTTAATTCTTTGGTACCCACACTTATTTGGGTCCAATAGTGTTAGTATTTACAAACTTAGGGATTCATTTCATTTTTGCATTAGCATTAAAAGCATTGGATCTAGACAAGTAACAAGAATAAACTTTATGTCCATAATTGCCAAAAGAAAAACAAACAACGTTATGCAAGGATTTATCTCTAACAATAAATTTATGCACTTTGTATTAGGTTGTATGTCCTAAAACTCGTAGTTTTGTAAACAGTAAACATATATGAAATTTATTCAAATAAGTGTTGTTGATTGTTTAATAATTATAAATTCAATAAACTACGAACCTTTGGCTATTGTCATTAATACTTGGACTTTATGTGGAGACATAAACTTGATCAAGTTTGAGTAAAATAACCTAAACCGTCTATAGTACTTGGATTAGCTTGGGTACCTATTTCTGGAGATGCTATTGAATACAAACCGCTTTATGATTGTTATAAATGTTGTAAAGTATCATAAATGATGTGATCAGTTCGTTCAGGTAGAGACATGTGAGCAGGGGTGTTCTACACAATGAGATTGTGTAAGACACTCCACAAAATAATCACTGTTACGTATTAAAACCATTTACTATTAACAATGATTAATTTGACTTCTTGATGACCAAGATAACTTGATCTAAATCCTGAGCTGTCTATGAACTTCTATTTCTTTACGATTGTCCATTGATCTGCATAGATGAAAGTAAGCCCAACGTTGCTGCTCAATATGCCTCCCATTTCAGGGATAAGACCAGGTATTAGCTTGGGAAATAGAATTTGCATGATGAAATTCACTCTTACCCATTTTAGGGATAGTAGAAAGGTTGTTCCCTTAAGGATTGATCTCGATTCTTGAACAAGGGGCCCCATCCTCTCATTGACTTGATAGGGAATGGATTTAGTGATTATGATCCTAAATCAATTGTTCATTAGAGAGATAGTGATACTTAAGGAGAAAAATGTAACTCAGGGGTATTTCAGTATTTGACCTAGCTGACGTTACGAACAACTTGTGAAGGATCAACTTATTGATGACGGTTATATTAAATGGACACATAATATATCTATAGTGAGGGGAGTGCAACTATAGACTATGGTGGACAGTTCTGTTAATTAACGAATGTTGATTAACTAGGTTAAAGAGTTTGACCCATTAATCTTCAATCGTTGGAGCCCATGATCTGTAGGTCTATTGGGTCTCCTTACTAGCTCAATACGAACAAAATTGAAGAACCAGGTGAAGTAAGAATTTGAAATGTTCAAATTCGGTCTTAAGAAAAAATTGTATTTTGTATGAGATATAATTTACACTTAAATAATTTATATATTAATTAATTATTTTGGAGAATATACTTACTCATTAGCGTGAAAATATTTTTTAAACTTGATTAATGTGATTTATCAAAGCTAGGTGTCTTAAAAAATTTAATATGTGATATTAAATTTGTTTTCTTTATTTAATTGAAATTGTTTTAATTAAATATTTTTCTAAAATTTGAAAAGTTAGTTAGTGGAAATATCCAATCCGTGGAAATATCCAATTGTTGAATTTTTTCACTAACTAAGTGGAGTTTGGAGTGACATTTCCTAAGCTTAACACCTCGAGATTACATATTAATGGAGTTGAGGTAGAAGCCATGCAAAATGAGATTTTTCATGTGTTTTCTCTGTAAAAGGCTTTGTTTTTTAAATTTAAAAAACTAATGCTTCCACAACTTTTGACCTAAAAATCTGCCACCTCGTTTCTCTTTACTCTTCTTCTTTCTATAGTGAAATTCCCTTATTTTCACTAACATAACGGTCCCACAATCGTGTTCTTTAATCGGAGAATAGTGGGATTTACCGCAATCGAGCTTGAGAGAGGAAGATTGCGGTGGAGTCTTCAAAGGTTGTATTCTCTAACCCTTTGCATGCTTAATATTATTTTTAATTCAATTAGAATGTTGTCGATTTCATCGCTTCCACTGTGCATGCTTCTTTATGTTCCATTATTTTACTCTTGGATAAAGTAATTCTTGGAGCATTGTAAAACTTTGCTCTTTGAGATTTTTTTTTTTGTTGTTTTTTTTGAAGAAGTAGTGTGGCCATACTTCAACTTAAAGCACTTAGGTCTAGTAGGACCTTCAACGCCACAATTATGACATTTAGGCACAAAATTAGATTCGGCATTATTAGACACTACATTAGGCATATTACGCACAATAGAAGATTCTTTAACAAATATAGTTTTAGAACTTGATGGAGTAGAACATTCATCAATATAGCCCAAACCTCTCTTATCACTAAAAGGCTTGCCTACTTCAATTATTTTGTCCAATCTTTGAGCATCTATTGTCAACTTTTTAATAGACTCCTTAGCTTTATCAAGTTCTTGCAAAACATTTAAATTTTTTTCTTTACGTGATTTAATCAATTTATCCTTTTCACAACCATCATGCTCAAGAAATCCAACTTTATCAAGCAATGCATTTTTCTCATCACAATCACATACATGCTTATTCTCTTTAAAGCAACCAATTTCATCAAGTAAAGACTTATTTTCACAGTCAAAATATTGTATTTCTTCTTAAGCACAACATATTTTGATTTAAGTTTTTTAAGTCATTTTGTATATTTTCAAAAGCTTCAAACAATTCATCATAAGAAGGGGATTCTAGAGTTACCTCATCATCAAGTTCATCATCTTTTTCACTATGGGGAATAAGACCAAGGTGTGCCACTTCTTTACCATCACTACTTCTTTGGACAACAAGCAATATATAATTGAAAGCAGCCTATAAATAGACATGCTTTATAATCACATGGTATCTCTCCAATAGTTTCAAGAAGCTCTCAAGTTATTTTTTTTCCTTTTTTTTTCGAGAAAGGAATTGATAATGTATTCTCAAATTTCAAATTTTCCTACTCCAATTATGGAAGCCAATGTCATTCCTGATATTAAGCGTTCTATTGCAAATTTTCATCCTAGTATTTGGAACGATCATTTCCTTTCATTTACCATTGATGATGCATTGGTAAAGTTAAATTTAAATTGCCTTTATTGAATATTATATTTTAATTATTGTCATTTATTGTGTGCGTATAACTTTAATCCAACACTTTTGTATTTTGAGTAATTTAAATTTTTATTTTTTTAATTTCAGAAAGTAGATGATAGAACGAAAGAACGAGCTGAAAAGTTGAAAGAAGAAATACGGATGATGGTGGTTGCTTACATGGAAAACCCATTGAAAAAGATAAAGTTCTTCGATTCAATCCAACGGTTAAGTGTATCTTATCATTCTGAAAATTAGATCGACAAATTCTTACAACAATTATATGTCTTATACAACTTTATTGAATAAAAGGAATGGTGAACAACTTCATACTACTGCTCTTCTATTTCGATTTCTTAGACATTAAGGTTATAAGATCTCATGCGGTAAGTTGAAATTTTTATTATATTTTTCAACACAAACTTTATAATATTTTAAAGCTAAACATTTTCAATTGTTGATGAAATAATGAAATTATGCCTTCTAATTACAAATATAATTAGTTTTAAAACTGATTATTACTTTTTTTTTCCACTTTAAACTTAAACAAAAATAGTCTCAAAGTTCATGGATAACAATAGAAAATTTAAAAAATCATTGGGTGATGATAAAAGAGGAATTTTGAGTCTATAAGAAGCATCATATATGAGAATTAGGGTACATGGAGAAGTTGTGCTTAAGGAAGCACTTGAATTTAGTACCACACATCTTAAAATGCTTTTAAATCACATATGAGGGAATCACTTTATGGTACAGTCTTATATAAACCTGTTTGTACAGAATACTCCCGCTCACATATCTCTACATAAATGCTCAGGATTAGATCCTTTGTAGCACTTTACAATAATGGTAACATCTACAAAGCAGGTCGTATTCATATTTTCACTAGGATAAGGTATCCCGCCTTACCCATCTACTACAGACCATTTAGGTTATCGCTTAAACATGATCTACCTATATGTCTCTCTATATATATATCTAAGCTACAAAAGATAAATTTGGATGTTAGTTTATTGGTTTTGATTAATGCTACTAAATGTGGAATAAAATATCTCATATTTTATTAAATAAATATATCATTTGTACATTATAATTACAAACTACAGAATAGACGAGATTTAAGGCATCAACCCTAATAGAAAGAAGATTTTTTTTATGGGAAAATCAAGATGATGGAAGACGATAAACAGCTGCAAATTTGGGTTCTTAAGAAATGTTTGATTTCATAAAAAATAAAGGAAGGGAAATACGCTGTTGTTTCATGATTGATGGTTGAAGGAGATTTGCGATTTGAAGGTGTTCTTTGTCAATGCTCATGAGGATGAACCATCAAATAAATGGGAAGAAATGGAGAAAGAGGGAGGAGAAACAGAAGACAAGAGAAATGGAGAGAATTTTCAGATGCTCTAATTTTAGAGAAGAAAGGAGAAGAGGAGAAAGAAGGGTTTTACATTGCTTGATTTTTGGGTGATGCGCGACACTTCTAAAATTTTAGGCGCTCATTCAAATTCTTTTCCTTGGAATTCTTCCGTTTTTTTTTTTTTTTTTTTTTTTTTTTTCACTTTAGATTTTATAGCCTGTTTCCTAAAAGGCTATATTGAAAGGCTATAAAATGGCATAATTCTTTCATACATTTTACAATCCAATTGTGTTGTGGAGTATCCCTGACCGTATGTTGATGAACAATCCCCCTCAACTTTACAAAACTTATTTAACTCAAATCCACAAAATTTCAGATCATTATCAATTCACAACCTTTTGATCTTTTTCCTAATTGTTTCTTTTTTTTCAATCAAGGATTCCATTTCTTTAAATTCTTGAAGTCTTGAGTAATCATCAATTGTAGACATAAAATATCTGTTTCCTTCAATAAACTTAAATCTCGAAGTTTCCAACAATCTGAATGGTTGTAATCAAGTTTCCCTTTTGTATGATGAACATCCCTTGGAAACATACTACGATGAAGTTTTCAAAATATAGAATGTTAAAAAAAAATCAAAATCATTCACCTTGTACCCACAATGAATAACCCTTTTTGAAAAAAATTGCACCCTTTTTCACGCATATGACTAGGATCAATCCAACTTGTGCAATAAAGGCAGAAGCTTCCTTATTTTTCTACTGCTTATTTTTATTACAACTGATAACTTGTAGAAATACAAGTTATTTTATCTCTCTTATCTAAAATAATAATTAAAAAAAAGCTTTAAAAGTGCGACATTTTTGCTAAAGAATTTATAAAGTAATAACAGTATGTGATCATACATCTCCAATGCTCGATCTATTTAAATTTTGAGCTAATGTCGCTATCTTAATGCAAAACGCCCACTGATATGATCAAAAAAGAAATATCAGAAACAAAAGCACGATTGCATAACCAGTTAATGCAACGACTTTAGGCAATGAAGCATGATATGACATGGGCGGTGGACGTCAAATCTCAAATTGAGTTAGTAGATGATTAGAGAACTTCGTTGAAGATTCAATGAATTTCTGATGCATTGCAAATGACGCATCAAGGTATGAAATTTAATGCACCTTATCAACACAATCGTGAGTGAGAGAAGATAAGTCATCATCAGATGCCTATAAATACTCATGCAATTGCCACGCAAAATATTCCAGGGTTATAAAAACTTCTGAGAATAAAACTCTGTCAAGAATCCTTCTTGTTCAACCATAAAAAAACCCTAGTGAGAGCTTGGGTATTTTGTGGAAGAAGAGAAGCTCCATTATTCGATATTTGGGTGAAGTAGTCAGCATTAGAGCTGGAGGGACCAAGACATTGCACACCATGACTTGATTCTCTATCCCTTCCTTTATCTTACAGTGTATTTGTGTTGTATCGTTAACATTGAAGAGTTCAAGTCTTCAATATGAATACATATTTATCCCACTCTTTCTTCATTTCGTCCATCATTATCATGAGTAGCTAAATTACTTTATGGGTTGAGAAGCATAAAACCAACAAGAACTAAGCAACAAAAGAATTGTGCAATCACTTATTTTATGTATGCCTAATCGCGTCACTTGAATAAATCGAAAGATTATTCTATGTAAAACAAGAGGAGGTGCTCTTTCGAAATAAGTACATATTTTTTGCATATTGTACTTATCGCATGCATCCTAGAGATAGGGTAGTGTGGCTAGATACAATGAAAAGTGTTGGTCGTATATCGAGTGCACTGCTTGAATGCATAATTCATCTAGTTTCTTAGGGAGTGTTAGTGAAAATTATTCTCAACCCTATCATTGCATGCTAATATCCACAACCACCGCTCACACTATTCAAATAAAGTACAACCCTCAACGCATAAAATTTAGATTTAGAATAATACCAAAATCGACCATTTATGTGAACATTTCATTTGAATTAAGATCTGAGTATTAGTTCATAGCACACTTGTAAGCAAACCCTGAGTTCAACCCTGGAATTACTAGGAATCTGGTTGGACTTACACTTGGGTTCTACTCTCTTTAAATAGTTAGGTTGAGACATAGCTATCTTACTCTCTTTAAGGAGATTTGAGATTTAACCCCTCTGCAATCTGTATTGAATTTTTTTTTTATATTAACCACCGATGCAACACATATTCTCTATCCTGTCCCCTCCAACATACAACAATCTAACTGAAACGTTGTGTAGCCCAAAGCATTTTACACTGAAAGATTGAGTTCAAAGCTTCACTACTAACAACATCATTTTTTTAGCGAATTGCGAGCTAAAAAGAGAAAACAAGAGAGAGATGCTTTTTAGTGTTCGTTCTTGTTGTGATTGGACAAAGTGGTAAAAGTGCTATTTAGATTCAAAATTTAATGTATAATTGATCGAAGCGTTTGTCTGTACCTTGATTAGAGAAAATACTGTTCCTCCTAATCTTTGCAATAAAAGTTGCACATGTATATCCACAGAGAATTGAACGTGTTTATCAGAAAATATGCTCGAAGTTCCAAAATATCAAAAGATGGTTTGAATATTCTTGTTAATATGCAAGAAAGTAGAGCAAGTTCATGAAATGGACTTTCGGCTTTTGTTTTTGTTTTTGTTTTTTTTCTTCCTTTTTAATTACATCATTCATGTTCCACGTGGGGATTGTCAATGACATGTGGAATTGGACCTATATATATAAATAAATATATTACCTTTATTCATGTCCTTGTTTATAGGGGGATTGCTGGCCACATTTGGGATAGGACTAGAGATATCCAATTTCTCGACGGGGAGGGAGTCCCGTGGGAATGGAGATGGGGACGGAGAATGGTCTCAATCCCGCCTCCGCTCCATTCCCCATCCCCACTATCGTCCCGATTAGTTTACACATATTTATTTAGTATAATTATTTAATGGTATGTTGTTATTATTATTATTATATAAATATTACATTTAAATTTCAAATTTGATTATTTATTGAGAAAGATAATGAATATGTTTAAATTGGATGTTTAAATTTAGATTATATAGGTGAATAATTTGATTTATATTTATTTATTTCTACCAAAAAATTAATTAGTTTTTTTAGGCCAAAATTTGAGTAATTTATTTTTAAATTCAAATTGTCCTACAAAACTAACTATAATAAACAATTTAGTGATAAAGTTAATTATTTAATTAAAATTTTTAACATTAATGATTTAAATTAATTGGTTTTTAACAAAAAAAAAGTAACGAAAAAAATTATCCATGGGGAACCCAATCCCCACGAATTTCCTGCGGGGAATCCCGCCCCGATCCCTATAGAGAATTCTATGGGGATTGTGAATAAAATGGAGAGCGGAGACGGAGATAGGGGATGGCATCCTTGGCTCTACCCTGCTCTATAGACATCTCTAGATAGGACCCCACACACATTTATACAATGACATTTTTACTTTTGTCGTTGTTTATAATTGGTATTGCTAGCCAAATTTTGAGTTAGACCTTACACATATAAATACATACGAGTACCTTCATTCGTGTCCTTGTTTATAGTGGGAATTGTCTGCTGATCTTGCCTTTTACCATCGCTCACAAAAGATTAAAAATATACATAAGTCTCGATTCAAAATTAATAACGATAATGCAATTCTTCTATAATTCATATGTTTCTAAAATTTGATTTGTAATATTATTTTTCACTCAAGTCATGTATCTTAAATGATGTCGAGTGAAATATAGTTCAATTATATTATTATGTAAATGTCGACATTGTGTTTTGTAAAATAATGTCTTAGTAAACAAAATTCTTATATCCTAAAATTCTAACCAATTTCAAATGTATTAAAAATAAAAAAAAAAGAAATTCAAAATAATATATAAACATGCATAGCAAAAATTAAAATTTTTAATTTAAAGTTCACAATTCAAAAAATATTTAAATATATATCATAAATTTGAAATATAAACTTAAATATGTGGAAAAGTTTAAATTTCAAAATTAAATTAAAATATAAATATAATAAAGAAAAATAAAAGAAAGAAAGAAATATAGAAAAAATAATATAGGAAAGAGAGAAATGTAAAAAATGGAAAAAAGAAAACGAAATAAAATGTCTCACTTGAGTATCAAACCAAAGACCATGGAGTAGGAGTATAAAAAAAAACCGAAAAATACAAAAACCAAACCAATCCAAATCTATCCATTGGTTTGGTATGGTTTTTTAGTGTAAAATTGGATATATTGATTTGTTTGTGGAGAAAACCAAAAAGTATTGATTCAAATTGATTTTTGATTGGAAGAATCAATCAAAATCAAACAGAACCGAGAGTATATATACTCTTAAAAATAAACTCTAACGTTAGGTTTCTTTTAGTATTTTGATTATTATGGTGCATATATATTTATTGTTTAGAAAAAAAAGACCCATTATCAAACCAAAGACTTTGAAGTTAGAAAGGGTTTAAAGCACGCTACCTACAACCTACCAACCAACCAATCTATACCTTTTTAGTTAATATTGGAAATTCATTACAATAAAATAGAAACGAGACCGTGAGAAACTACTTTTTGTAGTTTATCAAATTTTATCCAATTTTTAGAAACATTTATGAAATTATAAAAAAATAGAAATGAATACAGTTAAATCAGTTTCTTAAAAAAATGAGAAATAGAAACACAAAACATGAAACATGAACGTTATTAAATGAGTCCATAGTTTATAAAATATAGTTTAAATTATAATTAGAAATATTTTTAAAATTTTAGAAACAAAAAAAATGAGAAAGGTTATCAAACAAACATGTCTTTTAAAAATAAAAAATAAAAAATAATGGAAACAAGAAAGAGTAAAGAAGAATGTTGTCTAACATAACATAAATAAACCAAGTTTTTTTTATCAAATAAACAAACAAGTCATCCATCACCATATTATTTTAATTTATTAATCTTTAGATATAAATATTCTAATTAAACAAGTTTTGTTTTTTTGTCATGATATTTAGATATAAGTAAAAATTAAAGCTAATTACAAATATAACAAAATTTACCTTGAGCCTTTAGAAAATTTCCCAAAAGCTAGCTCATTGAAGGCACAAAAAATTGCTGAAGTTACGATTTTCTGATTTACTGATAGATAGTGATAGCCTTTTATTGGTGTATATGATGATAGATGGTAATAGACTCTTATAGATGTAAATAGAAGTTATCATTGTCTTGTTTTTTTTTTTTTTTTTTGTTATTTCAACCTTATCAACTACTATCTATGATAGACTTGTGATTCTAGTTTGATTTTTTCTTACCAAAATTGTCAGGTCCCTTACTCTTTATAGCAACTAACCCATATGCCTAACTTTTTGTACCTCAATTAGCTGCATTCTATTGGACCTCTCTACTAAGCATTGGGTACTTCACTTATTTTCTAAAGTTAGAGTTTATTTTCTTCCAACATAAGATTCAACAAAATTCTCATACAACAAGGGCAAAGAGGTTAACAAAATTAAGACGACATCATCATCATCCACCTTATTTTTTATGCTATGCAAATCTAATGAAATTTTATCTAATTAGTCTAGATGATCTCAGAGGGGACGTATCTTCCTACATACGTAGATGATATAGATATTGCTTTAGAAGGAATTTCTTACTTTAAGACTTTTTCATGTAATGATTTTCCAACTTCAACCAAAAACTAACGACAATTTCTTTATCTATGACCTCGATGATATTGTCATCAGCCAAACACAACATGATCGTCGAATGGGCCTTCTCCTCTAGAGTCTACCATTGTTCATTATATGCGGTTACCTTCTTGGATTTATAAGTCAATAGCTCCCATAATCCCTACTGCTTTAGTAGGGATCACATCTTCATTTATCATAAATCGAGACTCTTCCTCCCCATGAATTTATCGATTTTCATATTCACAACTGACATCTTAATTTGTATAACAGATGCATAATTTCAAGTTCAAGCCATTAGACTCTAATACAGATGTGTTATGAAATTAACAACTAAAGAATACATAATAAATGTACAAATAGAGAATTGACACAAAGATTTTTGTGGTTCATTACCAGTATGTTAGTTAAGTTCATGAGGCACATGGAGAATAGTTTTATTAGCGAGAATAATGCAAAACCACATAATGAAGGAACCTCTATATTTTAGAGAGGTTATATAGTGCATTTCTCTGAATTCTGGGGTCATAAACATAAATAGCATAAAGATGGAAAATATATAAATAACTTAGATTTCAAGGGCGTTGCCGCCACAATTGATTGTTCAAAGTGCTAAATAATAGATTCAAGGCATTCTAGCAGTCATAAAACCTAATGTGCTTCAAATGTCTTCTAACTGTCTTCATATAGTGTTTGTTTTTCTCGAGTCTTTAAAACTCTCTTATTTTTTTTATACACGTGAATATTCATGCTTCTAATTCATGTTAGTGAATGAATGGATGACTGTATGCCCAAAATGAAGGTAGCTTCTTGTATGTATAGGAATGGGCATTGTTGACTTTGGACCCAATATTTTCCATGAGATCCGATTGAAGTAGATTTGAGTTTAATCGCCATATGACATAATTTGATTCGAATCGCTAACTTAGCTTTCATGTCTAAGAATTTAATTTTAATGGCACATGTATATTTAAAATTTGTCTCAAATTTTATATACGCATATTTGTACCATTAACTGAAATTATGATGTGATAATTTATGATTTGCCCAAGTTTCTAATGCAACTATCTAATCATTTTGAAAAGTTTATTTTTTCTACCAATTGTGGTATTACATACCTTGGCACAAAACTGCACGGTGTTGAGATTAAAGAGTTACAATCTAGACTTTGATAGGGTTAAAGGGTAACAAAATTGATTCTTTTTAAAAATAAATACACATGTGAAGTATACTTAAAACAAGAAACCTAAGTTCATATAAAACACTTATGAAAAGGGAAAAAAATCTATTGGTTAAAACTTTCGAGAACAATCCTCTATTATGTGAATATAATATTTGAGTGTATCTTGGACTGTAACATCTTAATTTTTTTGCAACTTACTCAAATGTCGAATCACAATGCCACATAACAAACCGACTTTCTCTTTTAAAAAGTTAAGGGGATGTATATTAATGGGGGCGAGGGTCACAATAAGAAAACATTATAGAAGGGAAAAAATGTTTGTAAATACTTTTCACTATATTTATTCAACTCACATAATAATACATTATAAGCTCATAGCGATGAAAAATGACAATAAAACTAGCATATTTTGCATTTCGAAGTGACTTGTATTCATTCATTGCTCAAAGAAAAATCTTGGGCCTTAAAGCAAGTTTGGCTTTAAGTCCACTTAACAAGGCACAGGGTCAACGAGAAGAGATTTGATAAGAAATTTAGTTCCATTCTTGGCATTTGTATACCCATCTTCATCCAAATAAATCAAGTTCATAACTCTTGAAAAATTCACAACACGCATTAGAACAGGCATTGGAACATTGATTGGATGAAGACATGCTTCGTTTATGTCCTTCCATGCATCAACCACTTGTTTACGAATTTCAACACAAGCTTCTTCCTCTGAACAACCATATTGCTCCGTATAACATTCAACAGCAGAAGCAACATGTTCCCTTTCTTGCTCAAACTGAAAAACACAAAAACAAACTAAATATAGTTTACTTGAAAAAATGTTCTGTTTTTTTTTTTTTTGTTCGTGTATAGCTTTTGAAGTAGAGTAGATATTTAGATAAAACCAGGCTCCATCTCACGTAATGATTGTGAGGCTTGTTCATCGTTTAATGTGAGATGTTCTTAACCTACACTCTCAAGATGGTGTCTCTTTTAATTGGATCTACTATTCTTGGGTCGAAACTCAATTTTACTATGGACGAAATATTTATTTTTGTTTCATGGGCTTCGGTACCATATTAGATAGAGCAGTTGCAATGAGTAGCACTTGTAGGGCCAATAATTAAGTGAATAATAACATTTCTTATGAATCGCAAATATAGCAAAATCTATCAACTATAGATTCTATCGATGATAGACTACTATAAGTGATAGACAATATCGTTGATAGGCAATGATATAGTCTATCATTGATAGACTCCAAAGCTAGATCCAAATTTTGTTATATTTGCAAATTCTTTTGCATGTGCTATATCTACTAATACTTTAGTCTAATTGGTCTGTTTAATATATATAAATATATATATGATTTCATCTCAAAACCAATTTACAAATGTGAGAAAAGGAATCAAATATATACCTTGTGGGAACTGATATCGTCCATCAGTCTACAAATGATTGTTGAGGCTTTAATAATTTGAGGCCCTTTAATAAGCCATTCAAGTACCTCGTTTGTTACTATGTCTCCCATGCCAAGGAGTGAAATGCTTATCAGCAAGGTATAACCTGTGGTACTTAAGGCCAATTCCATGTACTCCTTGAAATTTGGTTTATACTTTTTATTTAGCCATTTAGCTTCTTCAAAGTAGGAATCAGCTAGCTTTTTTATCTGTTGAAAAAAACTATAATAAATGAGAACTCTTAGATGTATAAATAAATTGAGGTGAAGGAGATAGTGAAGGAAAAAGAAGAAACATTACTCCATCTTTTGCAATTTGAATGTGAAGTGAACATTCATCCTTTCCTATCTCTTCTCTAAATTCCTCATAAAAATCCAACATTGCTATATAAAAAGGTTTCATGTACTGAGGGAGTATATTAACCATGCTTCTATCCCACCTGAAAATTCAATGACATAATTATATTGGGTTTCAAAATTCTCCAACTTGATTTTGGATATGGGTTATTCATATAGATCAATTTTGAAAGAATAAAAGAGCGATTTGTAAAAGAGCGATTTGCATTGGAATTTTAATGAAACAACCTTTGAATTGCTGGAGTGAGGACTTGGAGTTCTTCAAATGTTGCATAGGCATCATATATATCATCTAAAATTGAAGAAATTGCGATTAGTTTGGTTAACATTTTCCTTCCAATACTGAAATGAGGTTCAAAGTATGCTCCCAATGCCCAAAAATAGCACTCCACAATTCTATCTCTCGCAAAAGGAAAGTTTATTGGGACATCCAGATCCTTCCACCACATCAAAGGAAAGACACATATGGATGGAATGGTTAGACACTAAATAATAAAAACGATAATAATAAAATACAACTTTTGTCCCTGTAGTCTGATATTTGTGTAGGTTTACTCCTACTTTTAATAAATCTTAAATGTAATTCTTGAAAGTTGATTTTATCGAAATTGGCTAAATGAATTAAATATATTTATCAAAGTTAAATAAATTAACAAATATCAATAAAGAAGAAAAACGAATAAAATTATTGGAAATGGAAAAAACTCTTCAATTTGAGTGGTTATGAAAAATCTCCAGGGATGAGAATATGAAATGCCTTGGAATAAGATATTCTCATTCCCAAGGTTAAAAACTTGTATCAAACATGGTAATAGAATATCATTTTCCATTCCCACCTCTTATTCTCATGAACCAAACGGGCCAAAAGAGAGGGCTACCACATATTGGAATACATAGAGAGAGAAAGAAATAGATAGGCGGTGAGAGAGAGGAAAACGCTGCTGGAGAAGAATCTATTCAGTGGGTGTCTGTTTGCAGAGGTATTTTTTGGTGTTTGGGTCTCGGTTTCAGATGTTTCTTTCGGCATTATGACATTGCCTTTTTTTTAGAGTTGTTTATGCTTAATATTATTATATTTGATGTCATTTACTAGTGATTTTTAGACTTTGAGCAAAAGAACGTGATTTGGAGGTTAATAGAGTGAAAATATATTATCTTTGTCCAATAAAATCAAGACAAGGCTAAACCTCTAAAGTAGGGAGGAAAACAAGACCAATTTGCTCAAAAAAGGTGCGTCATGGTGCTTTACAACACTACGCAGGAGGTTTCAGGTTAGTGTCATATCGCTGTTGAGTGGCACTACGACAAAAGAACTTCACATGTCGTGCAGATTCAATATGAGCCTGTGGGGTCGTATTGTGGCACCGCGATGCTGTTATGGAAATCAGGTTTTAAAAATATTGGTTGATCATAAACTTCTTCAGAGGATAAACATTTGGAAATTAAAAGGAAAGAGAGTGGAAATAAAGATCTCTTTGAAAGACCATTCTAAAGTTATGGAAATCAGTTTTTTAAAAATAGAAAAATTAGAAAGCTCCTAAGAAATAAAAAAAATAGTTCTACAAAGTCAAGCCAGTTAGCATGCTTGATACAAAAAATAGAAGCGCATATAATTGCAGCAGTACCTGGAAATTTCACATAGCTCCTTTTGCTGAAGTTTTTGTAATATGTTGAAGTCTAGTTTTGAGAATATAAGCAAAGTCTCATCGTGGGAAGGATCTTGTTGGTAGATATCCAAATACTCTCTTGCCTTGTTTCTTGAAATATCTTTTCTAATAGGCAATTTCAAGGCTTTGCTAAGTTCAGCTGCAAAATGAGGATTTGATTTTGAATATCTTTCAAGATGTGTGGTAGTAAATTCAAGTGCTTCCTCAAGCACAGCTTCTCCATGTCCCCTCATATGTGATGCTTCATATAGGCTCAAAATTCCTCTTTTATCATCACCCAATGATTCTTTAAATTTTCTATTGTTGTCCATGAAGTTTGAGAATATTTCTGTTTAAGTTTAAAGTGAAAAAAAAATTAATAATCAGTTTTAAAACTAATTATATTTGTAATTAGAAGGCATAATTTCATTATTTGATCAACACTTGAAAATGTTTGGCTTTAAAATATTATAAAGTTTGAGTTGAAAAATATAATAAAAACATCAACTTACCACATGAGATCCTATAACCTTGTTGTCTAAGAAGTCGAAATAGAAGAGCAGTAATATGAAGATCTTCACCATTCTCTTTAGTCAATAAAGTTGTATAAGACACATATAATTGTTGTAAGAATTTGTCGATCTCATTTTCAAAATGATAAGATACACCTAGCCGTTGGATTGAATCAACTAACTTTAACTTCTCCAATGGGTTTTCCATGTAATCAACCACCATCATCCGTATTTCTTCTTTCAACTTTTCAGCTCGTTCTTTCATTTCATCATCTACTTTCTGAAATTATAAGAATAAAATTTTAAAATTACTCACAATACAAAAGTAATGGATTAAAGTTATACACACAATAAATGATAACTAATTAAAATAAAATATTCAATAAAGGAAATTTTTAATTTTAGTTTTACCAATGCATCATCAAAGGTAGATGAAAGGAAATGATTAGTCCAAATGCTAGGATGAAAATTTGCAATAGAACGCTTAGTATGAGGAATGTGATTGGCTTTCATAATTGAAGTAGGAGAATTTGAAATTTGAGAAGACATTATCAATTCCTTTCTCGAAGAGAAAAAAAAAAAAAAAAAAAAAAGAAAAAAAGAAAAAAAAAATGTAAGTTATTCACTTGAGAGCTTCTTGAATCTATTGGTGAGACAGCTTGTGATTATAAAGCATGTCTATTTATAGGCTGCTTTCCATTATATATTGTTTGTTGGCCTCGGATTCTTATTGCAAAAATCCAAAGCATTGCATAAATTACCACACGTTTTGTTTGTGAGTTATATCTTAATGTTATTTTTATTTATAAAGGTTTGACATTTGAAAGAGAAATAATATTAGAAATTCTACCATCTTGGACGTACCAAATAGTGATGTTAGGGGCTAGAGATTTATTTAAGGATTAAAGTTTAGCTTTGAATTTATAGATTTGTGTTTATATACCATTATTAAACTTAAAAAATATCTAATATACATCCTCAAATTCTCGATTCGTGTATCTAGTAGATTTCTAAACTATCAATTTTACATCCAAACGGTATCTTATATATTTAAAAATGTTAACATTTAAATGTTATATTAGGTTTTAAATTTAACATTGTGTCTAATTAATCCATAATACCCCGGACATTTTTTTATAAAAAAAATTAATGTATGTATTAGCTACATAATTAAAAATTTAAGACTTATTTAGACAAAAAAGCAGTTTTTCATCCATACATAATTTTAAACATTTTTAATATTTTATGAGAATTATTAGATACAAAATCGAAAGTTTGTAAATCTAGCGCACGTGTTGAGAGTAATTCAGAAATGGTTGGAACAAGTTTTGTCATTTTTAGAATTACTTTGAAAGATATTTTTAATCATTCAAAATTAAATTTGGTTATATGAAAGTTGTATCTAAGAGTGTATAGTTAAATATTAAGTTGATTTTGAGTGCTTAAATATGACAAAAGTGAATCTTGACAATTTCAAAATCACTCCCAAACATGCATCTATAGTACATTTTTAAGGACTTATTATAGTCAAAATTGAATGTTTAGACATCGTTTGGTAATCGTTCTATTTTTTGTTTTTCATCGTTTGGTTACTCTTATTAACTATAGATGTTAAAAAGGTTATTAAAGCACCAATCATTACTATGAGAGAGATACTTTCCCATAAAACTAGATAAGGTTGATGTATATTTTGTATTCACAAAGTATATGGCCTCAACTCTTTTTTATAATCTGTTTCTAGTGGTCGTGTCATAATATTTGTGGCTCTCACAGTTGCAAAGTGCCAGCAATGAACTCGGTTAAATTATTTATTTTTTAATGAAACTCTACGAACTCGATGACTTTATTTTCTCTTTTAAGAATATTTAAACTTGTGGTCACATGTGGGCTTTGGACCTTGTCTGTGGCAACCTTCCATGAGAATCGTAGTGTTGTAAGCCACATGATCATTAATCAACCATTGGAAGGAGAGGCTATAGGAAGCAACATCAAAACGCAGAGATAAGAATTGTTAGCCAACCATTTTGAAGGACACGCCTAAGTCCTGTCTCTTTCAATCAACATTTTCAAACCATTAATTTGTCAAGCCATAAATTTGAGTTGTCTTTGTGCTTACATGCAAGGTTATGGCAACATCTCATTTTTCTCTTTTTATTTTTTAGGTCATTCTAAATTTTTTTTGATAGGTCGAAGATTCCCTATAGTTTATATTTTGATCATTAAGTTTTTTAATTCGACATTTTAGACTACTGACAACCTTTAGTTTATCTGTTAACTTTATTTTATATAGGACTGTTGAAAAGTTTGTCATTATTAAACTTTACTTGTGGCATTTAATGTGACTTTTGAGTTTTCTAATTTTTAGTTTTTTGTAATCAATAGTGATTCTTGAGTTATAGGAGTTATGTGAGTTATGAGCATTTGATGACATTTATAGCTTTAAACCATTGTCATTCCTATGGTTATGTTTGTAAGCCTATATAAAGGCATGCTTAGTTGAATGGAAAATATATCTCTCATTTTTCATATTTGTCCTCTATGTTTTTTTCTAACATAGTGGTATCAGAGCTAGTAGAAAATATGGAGAGAAAAATGGCCAACGGTGGGACAGGTTCACTTCAACTACCAATACTTACCAAGCTCAATTATGACAATTGGAGCATCAAGATAAAAGCGTTACTAGGAGCATAAGACGTGTGGGAGATCGTGGAGAACGGTTTCCAAGAGGCAGAAGCTAGAGCCGATGAAGCGCAAAGAGATGCGTTAAAGGAGACAACAAAGACAGAGAAGAAGGCCCTTTATATCTTGTATCAATCGGTGAACGAAGATACGTTTGAGAGCATCGCCAATGCGGAGACGTCAAAGCCGGCATGGGACAAGCTCCAATCGACTCATAGAGGAGTCGATCGTGGGAAAAAGGTACGGTTGTAAACCTTACGTGGTGAGTTAGAATTTTACAAATGAAGGAGACGAAGATGATAGCGGAATATCACACAAAAGTAATGGCTATCGTCAACCAATTGAGACGGAATGGTGAAGAAATCACCAATGTTCGTGTCATAGAGAAGGTTCTATGAAGCCTAAATAAAAAGTTTGAGATTATCGCCACGACGATCGAGGAGACACAAGATCTCGAGAACATAACAATTGAATAATTTATAGGCTCGTTACAATCCTATGAGGAACAAAAGAAAAGGAGGATGGAGCAAATAGAGACCGTTGAACAACTTCTCCAACTCAAAATCAAGGAGGAGAATAGTCGTGGTGGTTGAGGCCATGGTGGAAGAGGTGAAGCCAACACCGATGTTTCTCAAAACTCGTCTGAATCCTCAAGAGGAAGAGGAGGTCGAGGTCATGGAAGACGTGGTGGAAGGTCTGGGAGAGATAAATCTCAGGTAAAATGTTATAATTGTAGCAAATATGGACATTATGCGAATGAGTGTTACTCATTTCAAACAGAGTCGATTGATCGAAAGCATCAGGACCGATCAACCGCTAGCACATCAAAAGCCCATCAAGGGCAATCCAATTATGCAGAGGAGAATGGAATTTTATTTATGGTTTCAAAGGGAGAAGAAGAGAGTCAAGATAGTATGTGGTATCTTGACACAGGAGCCTCGAATCATATGTGTGGAAAACGCGAGATGTTTGTGGAGTTGAACGAGATGGAGAAAGGTAATATTGCCTTTTGGAGAAAATTCTTTGGCTGCCATCAAAGGAATAGGTAAAATTCTCATTTGGTTAAAAAATAGAGAAAATCAATATATTACAAATGTTTATTACATTCCCAATGTAAAAAATAATATTTTGAGTGTAGGACAATTGTTTAGAGAAAGATTTTGAAGTTCAAATGAAAAACAATTGTTTATATTTGAGGGATGATCATGAGAGACTTATTGCTAAAGTCTCCATGACCAAAAACCGAATGTTTCCTTTAAATATACGTAATGATGTTCCAAAATGCTTGAAGACGTGTTATGAAGATCTCTCTTAGCTATGGCATCTATAGTTTGGGCACCTCAATTTTGGAAGTCTAGAAGATTTATCGAAGAAGAAGATGGTGTGAGGTTTACCACACATTCACAAGCCAAACCAAGTGTGTGAAGGGTGTTTGCTTGACAAATATTATCGAAGTATTTTTCCGAAGGAGTCTATCATAAGAGCAAAGAAGCCTTTAGAACTCATCCATGCCGATATGTGTGGAATGATCAAACCAGAGTCTCATGATAAAAGTAAATATTTCCTTCTCTTTATTGATGGTTTTTCTATAAAAACATGGGTGTACTTTTTGAAGAAAAAATCATAAGTATTTGAAATCTTCAAGAGATTTAAGGTACGTGTGGAGAATGAAAGCAACCTTACAATCAAGGACATGAAAACCGATCAAGGTGTGAATTCACATCAAATGAGTTTAAACAATTTTGTGATGAAAAAGGCATCCGACATCTGTTAACAGTCCTAAAGACGCCGAAAAAAATGGTGTGGTAGAGAGGAAGAATCAGACAATCTCGAACATGGCAAGAAGCATGTTAAAGATAAAGAATATGCCGATGGAATTTTGGGCGGAGGCCGTAGCTTGTGCAGTTTATTTGACAAATCGAGCATCAACCAAAAGTGTGCTTGAAAAGACGCCTCAAGAAGCATGGAACGGAAGAAAGCCCGGGATTGGTCACTTCAAGGTGTCTGGGAGTATTGTATATGCTCATGTGTTGGAAGAAAAAAGGACCAAGCTCGATGATTGAAGCGAGAAACTCATCTCCGTCGGCTATGATGCAAGTTCAAAAGGTTATCGTCTTTACAATCCTTTGAATGAGAAGGTAATGATTAGTCGTGATGTCTGATTTGATGAGGAAGCCTCTTGGGATTGGAATATACAAGAGGAGGAGTATGATTTCCTTCCAAATTTTGAAGAAGACGAAGAAAATGAGCCGACCAGGGATGAAATGGGTAAAGGTTTACCCATTCCAGTGCCACCTCATTCGACCAATCGATCATCATCTGAAGGTTCATCCAGCAATTCGAAGAACGAAATTGGAATATACTCGAAGTCTATGGGAACTTAATGAGGTAAATGAAAATCAAAATGACATAATTCTCTATTGTCTTTTTGGTGATTGTGAGCCTATTAGTTTCCAAGAAGCCATTACAAGCAAGAAATGGAAGAATGCAATGGATGAAGAAATTCGAGTGATAGAGAAAAATGACACATGGGAGTTGACCAAGCTTCCAAAAGGGCACAAACCAATTGGAGTGAAGTGGGTATACAAGACAAAGAGAAAAGTCAATGGCGATGTTGAGAGGCACAAGGCGAGACTAGTGGTGAAAGGATATAGCCAACGACATGGCATCCACTATGATGAGGTATTTGCCCCTATTGTTTGCCTTGAAACTATACGTTTGATTATTGCTTTGGCAGCCCATAATCATTGAAAGATTCATCAAATGGATGTCAAATCGGTATTCTTGAATAGAATTCTTGAGGAAGAGGTCTATGTGGAACAACCATTGGGTTATGAAGTCAAGGGTGAAGAAGATAAAGTGCTTCGATTGAATAAGGCACTTTATGGTTTAAAGCAAGCGCCAATAGCATGGAATTTGAAGATTCACAAGTACTTTCAAGAGAAGAAGTATATGAAGTGTCCTTATGAGCATGCCTTCTACATCAAAATGCAAGGTGAAAGCATACTAATCATTTGTTTATATGTTGATGATTTAGTATTTGCCGGAAACAATCCTGGCATGTTTGATGAGTTCAAAAGAGAGATGGCAAAGGAGTTTGAAATGACGGATATTGGTCTCATGAGTTACTATCTTGGGATCGAGATCAAACAATGTAAAGATGGGGTTTTTATATCCTAAGAGGGCTATGCTAAAGAAGTGCTCAAGAAGTTCAATATGAATGATGCTAATCCAGTTGGAACATCGATGGAATGTGGAGTCAAAATCACCAAGCAAAATGGAGGAGAGAAGGTAAATTCTACATATTTCAAAAGCTTGGTTGGAAGTTTGAGATACTTGACATGTACAAGACCAGATATTCTTTATTCAGTTGGAATTATTAATTGATTTATGGAGGAACCGACAGCAACACATTACAAAATGACAAAAAAGATACTTCACTACATCAAAGGGATGATTGGGTATGGTCTTTCCTATGTCCCTTCTAGCAATTTTGATATTGTTGGTTATTGTGATAGTGATTGGAGTAGTGATTTGGATGATTGAAAGAGCACTACGGGGTTTTTGTTTTTTATTGGTGAAACGACATTCATATGGATGTCAAAAAAGCAACCCATAGTCACATTATTAACATGCGAGGCAGAGTACGTCACAGCAATTTCATGTGTATGTCATGCAATTTGGCGAATAAAATTAGTGAAGGAGTTGAAGTTTCAAATGGAAGGTCCAATGGAGATTTTTGTTGACAACAAATCGGCCATTGCCTTAGCCAAAAATCCGGTATTTCATGGGAGGAGCAAGCACATTGATACCCGATTTCACTACATTCGGGATTGCATTACGAAGAAAGAAGTGGAACTCAAATATATCAAGTCCCAAGACCAAGCGGTGGACATTTTCACAAAACCCCTCAAGTTGGAGACTTTCATCAAAATGAGGAGTTTACTTGGTATAATTTGCTTGCATCAGTTTTTAGCAGTCTAAGTGATTAACAAATAAAGTTTAAGGGGGGGGTGTTGAAAAGTTTGTCATTATTAAACTTTATTTATGGAATTTAGTGTGACTTTTAGGTTTTGTGACTATTAGTTTTTTGTAACCAATGGTGATTCTTGAGTTATAGGAGTTATGTGAGTTATGAGCATTTGATGACATTTAGAGCTTTAAACCATTGGCATTCCTATGGTTTTGTTTGTAAGCCTATATAAAGGCATGCTTAGTTGAATGGAAAATATATCTCTCATTTTTCATATTTGTCCTCCATGTTTTTTCTAACAAGGGCTAATGGATCAATTTAGTGTGACTTTTAGGTTTTGTGACTATTAGTTTTTTGTAACCAATGGTGATTCTTGAGTTATAGGAGTTATGTGAGTTATGAGCATTTGATGACATTTAGAGCTTTAAACCATTGGCATTCCTATGGTTTTGTTTGTAAGCCTATATAAAGGCATGCTTAGTTGAATGGAAAATATATCTCTCATTTTTCATATTTGTCCTCCATGTTTTTTCTAACAAGGGCTAATGGATCAATTTTTTTTAATTATTATTTCTATGTTGATAGGCTAAAATATAATAATTTTTTAATTTCAAGTTTTGGATGTGAAAAAATCGACGTCATAGAGCAACTTGGAAGGGGATAGCTCTACTATACCAACGAACATGGTTTTTTCAAAAGAAATATGGAAGATAATACTCACCTTCACACCACACATTTTCAATTTCAATTTTCAGTGTTTTACATTGTCTTAATCTCTGATCTAGGAGAAAAAGGAGAGGAAGGAAAAAAGAACAGTGTTGGGAGAATTACAAATAACAAAGGACATTGGAGTAAATATTGAGAAACAAACATGTAAACAATTTGGTTTAGACACAGATATCTTGCTCTCTTTAAGGAGATTTAACCCCTCTGCAATGTGTATTGATTTTTTTATATATACTAACTATCAGTGTAACACATTCTCTAGCTTGTCCCCTAGAGAATACAACAACTCAACTGAAACCTTGTGTAGCTCAAACCACTTTACACTAAAAGGTTGAGTACAAAGCATCACAACTAAGAACATCCTTCTTTTAATGAATTACTCTTAAAAGAGCTAAAAAGAGAAAATAAGAGAGAAAGATGCTTTTTAGTGTTCGTTCTTGTTGTGATTGGATAGAATGGTAAGAGTGCTATTTAGATTAAAAATTTAATGTATAATTGATGGAAGGGTTTGTCTATACCTTGATCAAAGAAAATATTGTTCCTCCTAACTTTGCAATAAAAGTAGTATATGTATATCCATAGAGAACTGAATGTGTTTATCAAAAAATATGCTCGAAGTTCCAAAATATCAAAAGAGAGTTTGAATATTCTTGTGAATATGCTAGACAAGTAATGGGTGCAAAAAGTTCATGTAGACAATAGAGAAAGTGACGTGAAAAGAATAATCATTTAAGAACCTAGCTTAGGTTTCAAGGTATATCCAATTGCTTACTTGAACATTAAACACATGCAAATTTACTTCTCTTACTACCTAAGATTTAGCCAACACATTTAGTATTGCTAAATGGAGGTTCAAAACACCTAATCAATCAACATACTTAAATATAATGCATTAAGTTCTAGAAATAAAGCCAAGATGCATGACAAGTAGATAATCTTGCACTAGCCAAATAGTACGATATTCAACTACGTTAACTTAACTTTGAATATGGATGTCATACAACTCCACGAGTTAACTTAACTTTACTATCATGCGATTAAGAATCTCAACGATTACAAATTAAGACTTAATCTATAGCATAGATCATGCAACTTTGACTAGTTTATTAGACTATCTCAAAGAAACACAATCATAAGCAAGTTGAACATCCATAGACAATATAGAAATAATCAAATTTAGGTCTAGTCCCACAAGTGTTACAACTGGGAAACCTCTAACCCAAGCTAGAACTAACCTTTTAGCCCGTTCAAGCCTTCATCTTCAATGAATATAAATGTGGAATGCCAAAATACAACATAAGAGTGTGAAAGTGCAAAGAAAATAGAGAAGGAGTAATGGGGAATTTCGAGTGGAGGCTAAGTGTCAGAACCTTAGCTCTTGAGCATCGACATGGTTGACCAAGGCCCTGGGTGGACCGATGCCAAGACATGCGCGTGAGCAGCGCACTGGTGAAATTCAAGGTTGAGTGCACGGACAAGCGAACAAAGAGGCTAGCCGAGGAAGGTACACAGTGTGGACAAGAGACCCATGCCATGCGCGGACAACCCAAAATGCGGCAGGCATGCACAAGCGACACTCTAGGTTCACGTCATGCATACGCGGCGAGGTTTTGAGCAAGGCGTGCGCGTGCACACAACATCCCATCCAGATAGGGCACGACGCACACACGAGGGATACGATGCTGGGCATGCGCACATGCCGTGCACCCGAGGTTCACGCCAGGCAAACGAGTGGATGCACAGGTGTGCAACGCAATGTGCGCGGGATTTGGTGATCAAGGCTCATGCTGGTGGCCAAGCATGGACAACATGCACTTTGTGCATTCAATTCCATAAAATCATGGGAGGCTGCTCAAAATGGGGAAGGTGATCCACAAAGGGAGAAAACTTGCAAGGGCAAGCAACTACATTGGTGGAGGGTGGTTTCCTACTTCTAAGGGTAATGATGTCCTAAAAATAGTAAGTGGGAGAGTGAGAGCTAAAAAGGGGGAAGAAGTGGACATGTCTCCTTTCTAAAAGGAGGGAAGAGTGGGGACATGTGGAGTGACCCTAAAGTCATGGGTAGTAGGTGGTTAAACTCACTTGGGCCATTCCCCCACTTTCTTCCTCTCACCTATAAATATGTCTTGAAACGCCAAGACATCGGGTTCAAAATTTGTAAGCGTCATAAGAAAATTCACTTGAACATTTTAAGAGCTAAAGTGAGTTCACTCCATTGTAAGCTCTTCTAAAGTTGGCCTTGCGAGTTAGAGTTCTTTTTGTAATTGTGGTTTTTATAACCTTGAGTAATAAAGCATTATTTCCATAAATGTGTCTCTACCCTTACTCCTTTATAGTTTTGAGTTCCTAACACAACCCATTCTAGGGTATTTTTGATTTGCTATAGTCACCTGTGAACAAATTTTTTGAACGAGTTAGTAGGCTGGTCGAGTGAGATTTGACGACATACAAAAAAAATTCAAGAATACGCAACACCACACTTCCATCCAGTGACACTAAGTGTGTTGATGGATATCTTGACCTAGTTCAAAGGTCCTAATTGTATACTGTCAAGGGCACTATAGTGCTGCATATAGTGCTGACGACATCATGCCCCTTTCTTTATCTTTCGTTTTATATAAATGTGATAGCATTATGGCACCATAAGGCAACATCGCAGTTCGATGGTCTTTCTTTCACATACTTAATAAAAATGCACTAGTGCTAGATGCCATAGGACAATGTTGCAGCGCTTCCTGATGAAGAAACAGTGAAGTTCTGCAGCAGAAGCAGGGATCGACCCAATTTTTTATTTTCACAGAATAAAAAATTAACAGAAAAATATACATATACATTAACACAAAAATTTACCACATGCTTAAGAAGGGAAAAATAGAATTAGGGTTAGAGAAGACTTACCCTTGAAGAAACTAATTTCTTCACGAAATCCCCTCTCCAAAAACGATAATCCAAGGAGGGCACCACCATTAGTGAGATCTATGTATTATCTATAGGGTCTGAGAATCATAGGAGGTGTGGGCTCTATGATTTTGGAAGAGGGAGAGTGATTGAAAGGCGAAGAGAAGACTTTGGAAAATTACAGAGAGATCGTAGAAAAAATAAAAATTTTCAATTTCTCTCATAATTCTTCTATAAAGAAGAATATTTCCTAAAAAAACTTCCCTACTTTTAACGATCAACCAATAGAGAAATGAGGGGAGGGAAACATTTCCCTCCTTTTAAATTTAAATTTTAAATTAAATTAAATTAATTTTAATTTAAATAAATATATTATATATATAATAACTAACTTATTATATATATATATATAACTATATGTTAAATCATATATAACACATAACTTATAGTTTTAATTCGTTCATTAATGCATGTTATTTGATATAAATCCCATTTACACTAAATTTAATTATATGAATCTAATTCACATAATTAATATTTGAATCATATTCAAATATTTATTTTATCTCAAATAAATTTTATGTTATGTATCAAATACATTATATCAGTGATATCATGTCTAATTAAGTTAAATTAATTATATCACATATAATTAATTATTAATTTGAACAATTCATTTTAATCCAAAATTGATTCTCATAAATCCCTGTTGAGCTACAAATGGGACCTTATGGACTTGTAGATTGAAGCTCCAATGGTATTTGAATAATTAATCAAACTTCTTTAATTAAATTATCCAATATCCATTTCCTTCCAGTCATTCCACTAAAAACTGATAGCTGCATTCTTCGCACTACAGATATATTTTTGTATCCATTGGATATAACTAGTCAACAGTGTGATGATCCTTCACAAATTACTCGTAAGTACAGCTCGCACAAAATTACGATATTTGTCCCTATAGTTACATCTAACTCCTTAAGTATCAATGATTTCTCTAATGAATAATAAGTCAAAGTCCAACTATGACCAAACCCCTCACGGGCGAAGAGAGGATGTGGTGCCACATTGTTCAAGCCTCGAAATCAGCCCTTGACGGAGCAATTTAACTACTTACCCAGACGTTATGGAATGAGTGAATTTCGTCTTGTATAGTTGTGTCACACCCCCTCTCTAGCCTTAGCCCCCCAAGACCTGGAAGGGAGTGTAAGGGTACAACAGTAGTATTCCAAGACAATATTTCAATTTAATGTTTCCTTCCCTTATCTACCTCGGCCTACTAAACATGGACGCATGGTGCTGACGATTGACGCATGGTGTGCTGCCTAGGTGCTTGCGCGCTTGGCAACATAGACACTCTCGGCCATGTGGGCATGCCTCACCGCATGGGCGTGCACTTGGCATAGCGCATCGACGCATAACTACTCGACAGACTTGGCAGCATTTCGACACATAGGATGGCTTGCCCGCTTGCCCGTTCGACGCATAGGCAGGGCGCTCGGCATACACCATCGACGCATGGTTGCGCACTTGACGCACGACCTGTGCGCTTGTCCTCGACACATGGCTGCGTGCTTGGTACATGGCCTGTGCGCTTGGCTTCAACACATGGCCTGTGCGCATAGTATGCTCACTCGACTCATGCTTCCTGCCCGTATCTGCAGGGCTCATGTATGATTTTGCGTTGGTTGTATGCAACCCTTAGCCTTTTTTCAAGTTTTCTTGCTTCCATCCTCCATGCCTTCTTGCATCCAACAATTTTTAAGCCCTTCATAAGCATTTAGATTTTTAGTCACCTTTTTGATGTTTTTCTCCCTTTGCCCCACTATCCTTACTTACAATTTTTCTATTTAACCTCCCACTTTAGGTTTAGTGTTAGGGTCTTACAAGTTGTGTTCTCAACTCCCCAATTAGACAAATCCCCAAAATTGTAGGTTTATTGAGTCGGCGATCTAGCCATTCTCACCATACAAATCAAAGAACCACTTTCGTAGAAAGGAGTTCACAATTCACTCAGGATTCAGGTCATGTCACCTATGGTCATCCTGGTGAGATGTAAGTCTCTATTATTAATGATGTTATATAACGAGATTAGTCATTTCATGGTCCGATCTTATACAAACTTCTTCGTATAGAATACCTCCACTCACATGTCTCCACATGAATGATCAGGATCAGATCATCTGTAGCACTTTACAAAAATTGTAACATCTATAAAGCAGGTCATATTCGTAGTATCACAAGGATAAGATCCCAAACCTTATCCATCTATTATAGACCATTTAGGTTATCACTTAAACATGTTCTACCTGTATGTCTCTACATACATGTTTAAGCTACAAATGATAACCTTGGATCATATTTTATTGGTTTGTGGGTTAATGTTAATAAATGATAAATAAAATATCTCATATTCTATTAAATAAATAAATTTTTTGTACATTACAATCACAAACTACTGGACCAACAAGATTTAAGGCATCAACCCCAACAATCTTCTATGTTTATTTGTTGAGATACTAGATGCTTACCAAAATAGGGGAATTTCAAGTAAGAAAAGGGAGAATCTTCATAGACTGGCTTCCACCAATCGAAGTTTCGCGCATTTCAGATGGTGGTAAAGTAAAGTGAGACGACATAAAGAGCTCTTCCTCATTTAGTCAGATTATTCAGTAAGATATGGTTTGACCCTCTTTCTTTTTCTTTTCATCTTCATATAGAAAGCCAACCTTTCTCATACTCCTCCCTTAATTCATTGAGTTGGAGGAATCCATAGGAGGCCCACCCGTTATGCATTGCATGAAAGAACCTTTCTTTGTATGACTTCTCTTTTGCCTCAGGTCGAATGAATACGAAAGGGAGATGAATCAAAAAATAGGCCATGAATGAAAAAGTAATGGGCCTTTCACCCTTTTTCTAATGACTCGGGGAGTTGATCTGATAAATGCACTTCAAAGGGAGAGAAGTTAGGTTTCCCGTGTTGGTATGGCTAGGCAATCTTGTCCTAAAAGCTAGTGGGGTGTACATCATAAAAGTCATACTAATATACAAGTACACAAAACAATAAACTAAGGCATAATACGCACCTAGTACAAAATTTCCCACTTTTCCTAATCTACATATGGCCTGTCTTGTAGACTTATACTCTGCAGATGACCCTCAAACACCTTCACTAAGAGGGCCTTTGTAAATAGATCAGCAACGTTATGCTCCGATGCTTTCTACGTGACAATCACGTCCCCTTGATGCACAATTCTCAGATGAGATGATACTTCCGCTTTATATGCTTCCCGCGCTTATCACAATAAAGAGTGATGGGCTTAAAAATTTCTGGAACCACTTCTAGATAATTCAAAAATTTCCTAAGCCACACAATTTCCTTAGCAGCTTCACAAGCCGCTACGTACTCAGCTTGCTTGATGCTTCTTTAGACTACTGCCCCTCCATTAAAAGTGAACACTGACTATGATGTGGATTTTCTAAAATCCTCATCAGTCTGAAAATCAAAGTTCGTGTATCCTATAAGGATCAGATCCTTAGAACCATACATGAGCATGTACTCCCTCGTTCTCTGTACATACTTGAGGATGTTCTTAACGGTGGTCCAGTCTGGGATTATACTAATATCTACTAACTATCTCTACTGCATAGCAGACGTCAGGTCTAGTATATAACATTGCATACATCGGGCTATCAACATAGCAGACGTCTCATTTTCTCAATCTCTTAAGGTGTCTTAGGAAACTGTTCCTTGGACAATATAACTCCATGCTTAGAAGGGAGCAAACTTCTCTTGGAATTTTGCATCGAAAACTTAACAAGCATCTTATCAATGTACGATGTCTAAGACAGAGCCAGCGTTTTGTTATTTTGATCTCTAAAGATCTGAATGTCCAGAATAAACTACGCCTTTCCCAAATCTTTCATTTGGAATTGGGTTGCTAGCCAATTCCTAATTTCAGTTAGAAGACCTACATCATTCCTAATGAGTAGGATATCGTCTACATACAACACTAGAAAAGCTACTGAACTATTGATGATTTTCTTATAAACACAAGGTTCATCAACATTCTAATCAACACCATAAGATTTGATTGCATATATCAAATCTTATATTCTAAGATCTAGAAGTTTGCTTCAATCCATAAATGGACTAATTAAGCTTGCAAACCTTTGCTCTTAACCTTCAATTATGAATCTCTCAGGCTGCTCCATATAAATGGTATCCTCAAGATTTCCATTGAGAAAAGTAGTCTTGACGTCCATTTTCCAAATCTTATAGTCATAATATGAGGAAATTGACAAAAGGATCCAGATAGACTTTAACATGAAAACAGGTGAAATGGTCTCCTCATAGTCGACTCCCTTAACTTAGGTATAACATTTTGCCACAAGTCTAGCCTTGAAGTTTTGCACCTTCCTATTATCACCTTGTTTTCTCTTGGAAATTCATTTGCAACCTATAAGTTGTACCATATCAGGTTGATCTACATGATCGCAAATAGAATTGAAATACATAGATTCCATTTTGAGATCCATGGTTTTGATCCTTTTATTTTTGTCAATATCCCCCATTGCCTTCTTGTAAGACAGTGGATCCTCAACATCTCCATCTGCTACGATAGCTAGGGTTTCTGTTAAACCAAACGAACAGGTTGGTTCGCAACCTTCCCACTATGTCAAGGTTCCCTCAACACTTGAGGTGGATGTGACTTACTAGATGAACTAAATTTAACAATTCTTTTTGAGGCATTGGGTTCTTCAACAACTCTTTTTGAAGGTTTAGTAGTTTCATTGGAAAATTCACAATCTTAATACGAGACTTATGCTCCCTTATGTGATTCTCTTCTAAAAATGTAACATTTATCGACACAAATACATTATTATCCTTAGGATCATAGAAGTAACCGCCTCTCGTTTCTTTAGGGTAACCTACAAATAGGCACAATTTTGAATGAGGTTCTAATTTTTTAGGACTTTCCTCAAGCACATATGTTGGGCAACCCCAGATCTTGAAATGGTTTACACTACCTTGACGACCACTCTATAATTCCAAAGGTGTTCCAGTAATACTTTTGTACGAACGCATTTCAAAATGTGTGTTGTAATCTATACTGCATAACCCTAAAATGAGTCTGGTAGGATAGCATAACTCATCATTGACTGAACTATGTCTAAGATGGTTTGATTTCTTCTTTCTGATACACCATTCTGTTGAGGTGTACCAGATGTTGAGAGTTGGGATACAATTCCATATTTTATCAAATAGTCTTGGAATTTTAGATCCATATACTCTCCACCTTGATCAAATCAAAATGTTTTAAAGGTTTTATTTAATGCATTTTCAACTTCAGCCTTGTACTCCTTGAACTTTTCAAGAGCTTCAGACTTATGTTGTATTAAATAAACATACCTATATTTAAATAATCATCAGTAAAAGTGATGAAATATTCAAACTCTCCTATTGCCTGCACATTCATCTGACCATAGAGGTCTGAATGTACAAGTTCTAAGGGTTCTTTGGCTCTGTGACCTTTTCTAGTAAAAGATCTTTTAGTCATTTTGCCTTCAAAGCATGACTCACACACAAGTAAAGAATTTTCTTCGAACTCACTTAGAAGTCCGTTATTGACCAACCTTTTAATCCTATTGAGATTTATGTGTCATAATCTTAGGTGTCAAAGATGGGTATTTTCTTTAGGAGAAATTTTAAGTGTTCTATTTTGAGTTATCAAAATTTTAAACATTTCAGTATTTAGGAAGGTTTTAGTTGCTAACATTCTTAGCACATATAAATTATCTTCTAGCTTAGCAGAATAAGGTTGTATACCATTCTTAGAAATAAACACTTTATACATACAAAATGTATAGTTAGCCTCAATTCTTACTTGTTTGTTGATCATTGTAGTCTGAATATGCCTTTTAGAGGCTAAATTATTTTCGTGGGATAGTTTGTATGCTTTAATTCTTGAAAGGAATCTAGTTTATTTTATTTAGTTGTTTTGAATCTTTTGGGGGATTTGTTTTAATTTTAGTTGAATTCAATAAGTTTTTTTTTTCACAAATTGATTTGTTGATTTTCATGTTTACAAAATATTTCTAGCCTGTGCATTGTTGATCAATTAAGTTGCAAATATTAGGATCGCATGGTTGAAGTCTATTCTTTTTCTAGCCAAGTTCATGTGGGTCCTAATATAATCTTTCCCTAATAAATCATACAATAAAATATGGCTTTCTAGTTTGTTGATTGTCTCGATAATTGAACCCTTTCTTAATGCTTTTCAGTTTTAACTTGGGTGTCGCTAAGAAGAAAAAGTTTTTAACTGAATTATGGCTGATTTAGATTTTTTCAAAAATTGGCTAATTAGGCTATTCAAATTTCTAATAGGTCGAGGGGTTTACATAATTGAAAAAAAATAACTAGTACCAAAGGATAGAAAAGAAAAAACTTACAAACTAATCCCAAGATTTTCGCTGAATTTGACTCAAAACCTTTTTTTTATGCATTTGCTCTTGTTTCTTTTTGTTTAATTTCCTTTATCATAACCAAAACAATCAAAATCTCTCTTTTAGAATTCATAAATTGTCTTAGATCGATTCAACAGTTTCTCTGTGGATTCAATCCCAATCTTGCCGCTTAGCTAAGTTTGTGGTATAAGTTTTAGATCGGTGAAAATAAAATTAAAATTTTATTCATATTTGGGGTTGAGTAACGACACTGATTCCCAAGTCCAAATACATATCATATATATCTTTTCCTCCCACTGAGTATTTTATAACCTAGGTTTTAGTTTACTTAGAAAAAAACACAGCTATCGATTTTAACTAAGTGATTTTTTAAGTTTGCCCAAAAGTAACACTTATTTTGGAAAGTTGAACAACTTTTGATCATCATTTATTAAACTCTTTAACGAAGTCTTTGATCAACTGTTGCATGCTTGCAGTAAATCTATCTAGTTCATCTTTCTTGATAGGTTCCCAAATAGGGGTGTTTTGTTTCCGTCAGCTTAAATACCCCAGCCTAGACAGAACCCGCCTTAGATAAAAAGGCCTCTTATAGATAGATTTAATACAAATTTAATCTTTTATGGAAATCAATTTAATATTATTAAATCGATTTAAAAGATTAAACTTAGGTATCTAATCTCATTAGAACTATGAACTTAGATCTAAATCAATTCAATTTTAAAACTCTTTTAAAACATGAGTTCACACAAATTCGCATGCAACTTTTTCTTATTGATTTTAGTTCTAATTTCCATTATAATGCTTATAACAGGAAGCAACTAAAACCAAGCACAATGAAAAGCAACACATACAAGGCATTCATAACTCTTATAAATAAGCCTAAGTGTCATGCTCCATGCATTGTTCATTCATTACTACTTTTTTATAACTCTAATATAACAAAGCAATGAACCAAGCATACATCTTTCTATACACCCTTATACTATAACTCTTATAATATAAAGATGATGCATGAATATGATTTATGCGTGCAGAAGTATAACTCTTATATTTCATGATGCATGACCACGTTTTCTTGTAATTTCATCATGCCATTAACTATATTATAATACTTATAATATATGATGCATGAATAAAATGCATAACGTAAGGTGGGTTTTAAATCTATATGTCATACACTATGGCGTATAAACAAACATACATCTCAAGTTGATGCTTGTATTTATGAAATGGACATATGGATGATATGCGTTCATGGATTTGCGTTGTGCACTCAAGATTCCCCAGTGGAATTTAAGTGTAAATTCCTCTGAGTTTCTTGGTAAGTCCAGGGTCGAACACAGGGACTTGTGAAAACAGATTGCATTGGTAATTTTTATAAAGACTTAGCGGAAACCGGATAAATAAATAAAGTGTTGGTTTTGTTCGTTGCGTTGATAAAAAGTAAATCAATGTGGCAGAGTTTGAAAAGAGTTGGTAAACGGGAGATACGATGAATATGCGGTGAACGAGTTGAGAAAAGTTTCGGCTAACACTTCCTAGGATATGTTCATGCTATGCGATCATGTAACATGCATACAACAGTAAACCACCTCTGGGTGCGAATGCCACAACTTCTAAGTTTAGAACGCATGCGAGGTACATGCAAAGGTGTCTATAGTGCCTACACGTAAGCCTCTAATTCTTGCCTATTTGATGATACACAAACAAGGCGATCACATATCATCATACCTATTCCTAGGATGCATGCGATGCAAGTTGACAAATAGAGCTTATCTTTAAGTCCCTATCTCTTGTTTATGCAGTTCTAATCTTGCTCTCTCGAGTCCAGATTTTAACTTAGCTCTCTCGAGACATTAGGTTTTTTCTTTAGACTCTCTCTCGAGTAACTCTAAAGGGTATTTTACACAATATAAAACAAGACATCGCAAACAATGAACTTCCTAGGGCATGTTAGCTTAGTTCTTCTCAACCTATTCGACTAGTTTAGCTACTCATGCATATTAAGAGAGTGAATAGATGTAGAAAAAGAACTTCCATTGTATAAGTATGAAGATGAAGTACAAAATAACAATGCAAGTACAGAATAAAGAGCCTGGTAGCAATTTCTTACTGCCAGGTGTTTACACTGTTTCTACTCGTGCTCATAGAGGTTTGGCGATGCATAGTCCCTAATGGGTCTATTGCGATCGTTTGCCAATAGAATTGGATTCGCCATGACATTGTTATCATTTGGTGCTCCATCTCCAGGCTACTCCACCATCTCTTCTTTGTCTGATTGTGGTTGCTGTTGGCAGCTTCTCAGTCTTCTTCTAAATGTCCTCTCAATCTCTGGGTCGTAATTCGCCAGAGATTGAAAGTCCTGCAAAGAAATCAGAAAAATTACCATTAGCACTCTATTTTGCCGAAGTCCCCGGCAACGGTGCCAAAAACATGATGCTTGTATTTATGAAATGGAAATATGGATGATATGCATTAATGTATTTTCATTGTGCACTCAAGTTTCCCTAGCGAAATTCAAGTGTAAATACCTTTGACTTTCCTGGTAAGTTAGGGTCCAATACAGGGATTTGTGAAAACAGATTGCATTGGTAATTTTTATAAAGACTTTGCGGTAATCGGATAAATAAATAAAGTGTTGGGTTTGTTGTTTGCGTTGATGAAAAGTAAATAAATTCAGCGGAGTTTTAAAAGAGTCGGTAAACGGGAGATGCGATGAATATGTGGTGAACGGGTTGAGAAAAGTTTTGGCTAACACATCCTAGGATTCGTTCATGTTATGTGATCATGCAACATGCATACAATAGTAAACCACTTCTCGGTGCGAATGCCACGACTTCTAAGTTTAGAACGCATGCGATGTATGTGAAAAGGTGTCTATAGGGCTTACACATAAGCCTATAATTTTTTCTTATGCGATGATTCACAAACAAGGTGACTACATATCATCATATCTATTCCTAGGATGCATGCGACACAAGTTGACAAACAAAGCTTATCTCTAAGTCCCTATCTCTTGTTTATGTAGTTCTAATCTTGCTCTCTCGAGTCTAGATTCTAACCTAGCTCTCTCGAGACATTAGGTTCTTTCTTTAGACTCTCTCTTGATTAACTCTAAAGGGTATTTTACACAGCATAAAACAAGACAATTGCAAGCAATGAACTTCCTAGGTCATGTTAGCTTAGTTCTTCTCAACCCATTCCACTAGTTTAGCTACTCGTGCATATTAAGAGAGTGAATCGATGTAGAAATAGAACTTCCATTGTATAAGTATGAAGATGAAGTATAGAATAACAATGCAAATATAGAATAAAGAGCCTGGTAGTAATCTCTTGCTGCCAGGCGTTTACATTGTTTCTACTCGTGCTCAAAATATAATCTCGCTCTCGCGAGAGTCGGCCCACTCTCTACCCTTACGCCCCAAGATTCTCTCTCGAGTTGCTCTGAGCGATCTCCGGCGTCACCACTCTTCTTTTTCTCCGCCTTAAAATGGAAAGGAAACTATGAACAAAAGCGTGAACTAAAATTGTGAACTAATCAACTAGTTAACTCGTCAACCCCTTCTCTAAAGAATGCCCTTGGTATTTATAGAGCATCCATGGTGAAAGGCAGCTTCTCTCTCCTGGTTGTACAGATGGGACAACTTTAATCCCTGACTGATGCACCGGATAATTGTCATCGATAAAGCTGAATGTATTTTGTGACCGTTATCGGCTGTCAACTTAATTTGGATTCTACTGTCATCAGCTTTCTGTCCCATCGCGATTGATTAGCCTTTCACCCAGATGCGCCCACCATGTTGTGCTGACCAAGTTGCGGTGATCCTTCTTGGGCGAATGTTTGCGAGCACGATCAACGCAAAGCCTTGCGGTGAAGTTATGCTCGACCAATGAATTCCTCTGATCGCAATCTTTGCATTGCATTAACGCATATTCTGCACAAAAATTACAAAAATCAATTGTTCTATTTCGTTGAATGCATACGACCACAATATCATAAAACGATGCTTAATGGACGCAAGTTAACATATTTTATCATGACCGCATTTCTGCCCATTATCATGAAGTAAAAGTTGATGAACCGGGATAATTAGCCGTAAATCCTCAAAAAAAAAAAAAAAAAGCTAACCATTACAAAAAGTAACAAGTCGCCGGTTCAAACAGGCGAATTGGGTCTTGAACTGTCCAGACGACGATCGCATCTCCTTGATCATGTAACAAATCCTTATGATCGCTTACACGATAGAGTAAACTCTTTACTCAATCGTTTAGCAACACTGTAACAGCATAAACGATCATTTAGAAATGACCGTGTACCTCTGACTATGTGATGAAGGATGAAGGCCACGCGATCATGCAGCACGCATCATGCAATGAATGCCTTAAACGATCAAGTAAACAACAATGATGTAGTGAAGCATAACCATCTAAACGATTGTTGAGCAAGCATAAGGTATCGTATACCGGGTGATCGTGTAGTCAGTGACTATGCGATGAAGCATGTTGAGCTACACGATCATTTAGTGCACACACCTATTATTAAACGATGAGTGTTAAAACTCTATGCGATCATTTACCTCAAGCATCCATGCGATCGAGCAACGAACACTATGCGATAGAGTAAACTCTTTACCCCATCGTTTAGCATTAGCTAAACGATCATTTAGTAAATACTACACGATCGCGCAGAACTTTTCTACACGATTATTTAGCCAAATCTCAACAATAGTTTAGCTTGGACTACATGATACGACCAACCTTTGGTCTTCTTCCTCGATGAGAACTGCATCTCCATGCTTCAAAATTTCATCATGAACGACTCAAACAACTTCAAACACTTTGAATACAGACTCGATTACTTGTTAATTATGCCCAAAAATGAAGGGGCTCTGACAAATTAATAATTTGTAAACATAAACTAAGCATTAAACAGAGGCAATCATCCCGTAACATCCATCAACACATCCATAAATACATTTAACTCTTAAATACATTGCAAAACAAACATAAAACCCACCATGACTGTAAAGGAAATTCAATACAGCAATGAAATTTGGAATATCAAAACAACTTGGCTCTAATACCAATTGAAAGAAATAAAAAATGGGGATTTCCATGAGCAGCAGAAGGGATCGTTCAAAATTCCATTCAGATTAAACCCAAACAATTACAGTCTTAAAAAGAAACTAATAGGTCATGCATATACAGAAATTACAGCATGCTACAATAGAATTAAAGAGATAGAATATGCATACTTTGAAGAACCATTCTTCAATTATCCCTCGAACAATATTCAATGTGTCCATAGCAACACTCGAATGCAACGAACAGCACATATCAGTACACAAACAAAACGATCGTCTGAATAAACCTCGACCCCAATCGAGTCCAACTCGATTCACGAGTAGAGAAAGGACACCACCATAAGTGTTACCTTCGTATTCTCAGTGTGAGAATCTAGGAGTTGTGGGCTCTGTATGATCTTGGCTTAAGGAGGAGAGGAAGTCTACGATTGAGTAGACGATCGAGTAAGTGGGAGATAAGAACACTGTCTATTGCATAGACGATATACTCGATCGTTTAATAAATGGCAGCCTATCGCATAGACTTTGCTACTCAATCGTGTAGCAATGATTAGTTGAGTAGCTATCATATAGTCAACTCTAAACGATTGTTTAGTCTCTCAACGGTTGTCGCTTAGTAAAAACAATTTTCACTTGATAGCCTATTTTCGTGAGAAATTTCCGAATGAAGCAACTTCTAAATTTAGAAAACCCTTTTCCTTTTATCTTACGGTTACCATAAAACTTCCAATAACCTCCCACTCAAACGGTTATTAGAGAAAAAGAATTAATTATCATATAATTAATATATTATAAATAAATATGATAACCTACTTATCATATTATATTTAGAACCTATAATTTTCATATTTCATGATATGAAACATATAAACCATAGTTCTTTTTCTATTTTATGGTACTTAATATAAATCATATTTATATTAACTCCTCCAATTGATGTATCTAATACATCCCACTAATTACTTCACATATAATTGAATTTCCCCTTGTTAATTTGAACATTTCAAACTAACCCAAAATCTGATTCTCAACTTAAAGAGATTGAGCCACCAAGGGGACCTTATGGACATATAGCTTGAAGCTCCAACGGTATGTGAATAATTGGCTAAACTCTTTAGTCACGAGATCCACCATTCGTTAACTACCGGACACTCCACTAACGACCGACAGTTACACTCTTCTCACTACAGATATATTACTGTGACCATATAACCAATCAACAGTGTGATAACCCTTCACAAATTGCTCGTAAGTATAGCTGGGCCAATTTACCATTTTGTCCCTGTAGTTACATCTAACTCCTTAAGTACCATTGATTTCTCTAATGAAAAATAAGTCATAGTCCAACTATGACTAAGTCCTCTCTTCCAAAGAGAGGGTGTGACCACTATGTTCAAGACTCGAAATCAGCTTTTAACGGAGAAATTTATCTACTTACCCTTGCTTCGAGGAAGGAATGAATTTCGTCTTGCATAACTGAGTTTCCAGCTCCCCAATCAGACAAATCCCCAAAAAAGTAGGCTTGTTGAGTTGGCAATCTGGCCACTTTTTTTCATACTAATCAAAGGACCACCCTCATAGACAGGAGTTCTCAAAACACTCAATATTAAGGTCATGTCACCTATGGTCATTTTAGTGAGATGTAAGTCTCAATTATCAACGGCGTTATATAAAGAGACTAATCATCTCGTGTTTCGGACTTATACAAACTATTTGTATAGGATACCCCACTCGCATGTCTCCACATGGATGGTCGTAAAGGATCAGACCGTCTCTAGCACATTACAACATTTGTAAATATCTACAAAGTGGGTTGTATCCGTATTGTCACAAGGATAAGGTATCCCTCCTTCATCCTTATACTACAAACCATTTAGGTTATTACTTAAGACATGATCCACTTGTATGTCTCACATGCATGCTTATGTGTACATGAAATAATTACAGATCTTAGTTTATTGGATATGAGTAAATGCAAATAAAATAACAATATTTTATTATTAACAATGTGTACAAACTGTTTACAAACTACAAGACTCTGGGAAAATTAGGACACCAATCCCAACAATTTAAACTACAGATGATAACCTTTGATGTTAGTTTATTGATTTGTGGGTTAATGCTACTAAATGATAAATATAATATCACATATTTTATTAAATAAATAAATTGTTTGTACATTACAATTACAAACTAGAGGACCCACGAGATTTAGCGCATCCACCCTAACACCTGAAACTTCAGTTATTGTCTTCATCGTCGCATAACACTGTGGATAGCGTTGGGTGGAGGAGCATTGATGTAACGAAAGAGGTAATTAGGCCAAGTCCATGGTCAAGAAAGGGAAGTCCATCCCTTAAAGATGAGAGAACTTTCTCCAAAAACCAAAGTTCTATACGTAAAATGGGTAATCACAAGTTTTATATCATAATCTTAAATTGGTAATTTATAGCCTTACAAGAAAATAACATAGGAAACTAAAATATACTAATTAATTCTAAAATAGTAATTAAACACTAATTAACAATAAAATAAATAGGAAACTAAAATATACTAATTAACCTATAACTATCCTCATCAGGTATCCATGATCGTTTTGCTTGTTTTGACCTAAGTTTCTCACTGTGGCTTCAACTAAACACAAAAAGCATAATAACGAGCCCGAATTAACCGGAGTAAATAAAATTTTCTTTAACCAATCTAGAAGTACAATTTTGTTACATAGAAGGAAAGAAGTCTGTCTTTAACTCAAATGAAACTCCAGTTTTTTAAAAAAATTATTAAATATTTAAAAAAATGTGACATTCTCCAACTCATTTTTTAATATTTTAAATAAAAAATTGACAAAAAGAAAAATTACTATGCATCACAAGAGTGTGACACTACATTAGATCTTTACTAGTGAAATAATAATCTCTATTTCACCATTAGTAGTGGTCTCTAACCTAAATTCTAATGGTAAAGGGGAAATAGAAAACTTATTATCCAAACATAATTATCTAGGTATTGATATGAGCTTTATTGATTATCACTTTAAGGCCTCAGGCTGATCCCAAAATTTCTTGATTATATTTGTGAATTAGCCTTATATCCTCATAGAGAGCATTTCCACTCTCACGCTTATATAAGTAAATTTTCCAATGGTGCCCCTATAAAATAACACACCCCACTCATAAGAACTACAAATTTGATTAAGAGTTTAATGAAAAACTCAACCCTCTATAGTGTTATAGGATAATGCACTCACATTATAGGGATAAATCAAAATATAAAGATAGTGCGTTTCTCAACCACCTTAGAATTCATTTTCCTTGTGAACCTAGTTCAAAAAATCTCTTACCACAACGTGAGTATCCTTATATATGACAGGATTTTTTTATGAAGCAAGCCTTTATCTTTTTATTCCCAATAAGTATTTCATAACACGATCAATGACATGTCAATACTCTTTACCTGGATTACTTATAATCCTATTGAGAACTTATACTACATATGCAATGTCAGATCTTGTATAACCAACTGCTTACAATATTTACTAGCATACTCTTTTTGATTAAGTACATCACTTTCATTTTCAATGAAAAATATGTGAACACCTGAAAAAAAAAAATAGAGTAGTCATATGTTTACAATCAAAGTAATTGTACTTTTTGAGTATTTTCACAATTAAATGTGATTTGTGAAGAAGAAATCCATCCAGACTTTTCACTATTTTCATACCCATAATAAAATTAGCCTCGCCAATATTTTTCATATCAAAGTGATTTCCCAACAAAATTTTCGTTCCATTTATAATAAAATATATTTAAGCCAAAAGTCAACCGATCAACATTTAGGCCAATAATAACATGAGAATCTTCCCATTATCTATGTTACATGTGTTTATCACATTCATTTAGTTTATAACTATTATTTAGCATGCAAGAATCAAAATTTTCCTATCAATGCTTTGGAGTTTATATTAGGTCTTATAGAGATTTTGTAAGTTTACACACTTTGTTATCTTTCTTAGCCTGTACAAAAGCTTTAGGCTAGTCCACATAAATTTATTTGTCTGAATCACCATTTACAAAAATTGTTTACACATCCATTAGATGAGTATTTACATAAAAAAAATTGAAGCAATTGCTATTAACCATCTAAAGAATGTGATTCTTGTAACTATAGAGAAGATATCGAATAAATCTAAATCTTTCCTTTTGTTTAAAACCTTTTTGCGACAAGTCTAGCATTATATTTGTCTATACTATCATCCGATTTTAACTTTTTTTTCAAGACCCATTTACACCCAATAGTTTTTACAACCTCGTGGTCATCAACTAATGATCAAGTTTTTTATTAGAAATTAGTGATTGCATCTCATGGTTCACAACCTATTTCCAGAAAATTGCATCTAGAGATGATAAAACTTCTTGCATAAATATTAATGTTTTCTTAACAATATAAACATAAAAATCAGGACCAAAATAGTTCACAATTCTTGCTCTCTTACTCCTTCCCAATTCAACAAGAGAATTGTTATCATTATTATCAGTAGAATTAGAGGAACCAAACTTAGAAGTTTGTTCACTACTTCTAAGTTTGGTTCCTCCAATTCTTAGAGTTACAAAACACACAGCGGAAGTAAAATAGATCAATAAGCATTCTAATTCATTAATTTTGGTTTTAAATTAAGCATGCTTATAAACTAATAGAGGGGTTTCATGACATACATTTGAAGAACCACTTGAATTTCGATTCCAACTGCAAATTTTCTCAAAATCTATAGTGAACCACCTTAAGGCCTTCCCTACTATCCTCTTGGTATCTTAGATTGAGTTGTGGGACTAAAAATAAGCTTAGATTAAGGAAATTTGGAGAAGAAGTCATTACATCACCATGGATAAAGACCTTCAACCTCAAGTTTTTCAGCAAAAACTATCACAAATGCATACTCGATTCTCAGCCCAATCTTCTCCATTTATTATAAGACTTTCATGCAAAGAAGATTGCTGCATGAAATGCACCTCATACTTGGAAGATTGAATCAAGAAAATGGAGGACAATGTATGAGCTACTTGGTTTTGAAAGTGGAGTTATCCCACTTTTGGGATTTTTCATTTTTATTCTTTTTCAATTTTGAATTTTTAATTGATTTCTAAAATCAAATTTTGTTTTCAAAAATGAAATTTTTATTAATTTTTAAAAATTAATTCAATAATTAATTTTCTAATAAAATTAATAATAATTAATTAATTAAACAATTTAATTAATTCTAATTAATTCAATATCAAATATTAAATTAATTTAACACTAATTCCACCATCATGAATCCCTATTCATGAATTAATATTTAAATATTAATTAACTCTCCAATTTCATTTAATTCCAAAGTTAATCGCATAATTATATCACATATAATTACTAATTCCCTTAATTCTAATTCGAACGTTTTAAATTAACTTATCGCGCTACTCTAAGACTAATCCATTTGTGAACTAATAGAGGACCTCGTGGACCTACAGATCATGGGCTCCAACAATCCGAGATTAATTGGCAAAACTCTTTACATCGAATTAACCCTCATTCATTAACTACTTGGTCACTCCACTAAAGCCCAGAGTTGCACTCCCTTCACTGTATATATATTATGTCCACTCGATATAACCATGATTAATAAGTTAACACTTCACAAGTTGTTCGTAATAACGGTTGGGTCAAATGGCTGTTTTACCCCCGAGATTACCTCTTGTTCCTTAAGTCCCACTGATCCTCTAATGAACAATTGGTTTATGATCTGATCAACAAATCGAGTCCCTCTTGGGCCAATGAGAGAGTGGGCCCCTTGTTCAAGATCCAGAGTCAACACTTAAGGGAACAATCTCTCTACTATCCCTGAAAGTGGGTATGAGTGAATTCCATCTTGCACCCTATGTCCCCAGCTATCTATCCCATTTTACTTCTGAAATGGAGGTTTATTGAGGCGGCGTTGTTGAGCCAACCCTTACCTATACAAATCTAAGGATAATCTGGAATAAATAAAAGTTCATAGTTAGCTCAGGATTAAGGTCAGATTACCTAGGTCATCGCTTTGAAATAGTCTGTCATAAATAATAAACATCGTTATAAAGTAAGAGTGACTTATTTCGTGGTCTGATCTTGTACAAACCCATTGGAAAGATGTCCCCACTCCTCATGTCATAGCATATACGAATTAGGACATATCATCTGTAGCACTTTACAACTCCTTGTAACAACTACAGAGTCGGCCGCATCTGATAGTGTTACTAGAATAAGGCACCCAAACTTATTCAAATACTATGGACCATTTTGACTATTTACTCGAACCTGGTTCACTTTTATGTCTCCACATAAAGTTCAAGTACTCAAGTAATAGTATAGATTTTTTATTTTATTGGATTTATTTCTAAAACGAAATAAGCAATTTCATATATTCAATAACAACTTATTGAATATTCGGAATAAGTTTTATTGTTTACAAAACATGAGATTTAGGACATAAAACTCAACAAACTCTCACTTGGACTAAAACTCCAGTAGTAACATATATATTTGAATATATAATACTGTTTTTTTTTTTTTTTGAGTTTTTACAGAAAAATACAATAATTTAGGGCATCACAAACCCATGGTTTACCATTCAATATCACATACCTGGTTTTTCTCCCACTTGCCCTAGGTGATATACCTGGTAGTCCTAGTCTTACTAGGAGATTCTCAAACACTTTAGCCGAGAGAATTGCTGTAAATATGTTAGTAAACAATAGATTTCTTATTAAACTATATGGGGAATGTATCTTATTGTCACAACACTTATTTCTCAATAATGCCTAGGAAGTCATACATTCCTCATACTACATCAAGGTACTCTCAACTCTTAGAGTAAGATGCATCTGACCTTTATTGATATATGCAAACTTTTATGGAAACAAATAATACATGGTGATCTCGAATAATATTCCAACACTTAAAGGTTTGATATTAACACTTATATCGATTTTTTTAGATTTTTGAACTATGTAAATAACTTTTACATATTATAAACAACTTTTATGAGTTTTCTATATCTAATTTAGTATTTCAGAAATACATTAAAATTGGAATAATGTTGGAAAAATAATTTAGGCAACTAGATGTAGAAAGTTTTCACTGGATTTCATGTTCTATCAAATAGTCCAATTTCAATCTTTCTATACTTCAATGAAATTTGTTCACTACTTTGACCCTCACTGTTTTTTGACTTGAAAGGAAAATTTTCTCATGAAAAATAATATTACTGGATTAAAAAATCTCATTATATTACAGAAGTGGTAGCTTTAGACCCTAAGTTTGGCCTATTAGGATTTGTTAGCCTTACTAAATCCAAATATTCTCAAACTATTAAAATCTCAAAATTTGCTTATATCCATTCCATAATTGAAAATCGTTATCATTGTTTTTTTTAATGTGGTACTCAATTAATTTAACACCTGACAAGTAGTTAAAATTGCTTCACCTGAAGATTAAAAGATGCACCTGATTCTATTTTTACTCTCGACTACTCTATTAGAAGCATGTGAATATGTGAGAGTAGTTTCATGAATTATTTCTAATGATTCATCATATGAATAAAATACAAATTATTCATATTTTTTACCTCAAGCACTTCTAATTCTTTTAATTTTTGTACCAAATTGATTTTTAACTTCGAGGTGAAATTTTTCTAAAATTCATCACTTTTATTTTTCAATAAATATACATGAGTACATTTTGGAAAGATATCGACAAAAGTGATAAAGTATCTATTTCTTCCTCTAGTTAAAATTTCTTCAAATTCACATAAATTTGAAAGAATTCATTCTAATAAGTATGTATTTCTAATAATTAAGTATTTCTTTCAATACTTTTATGAGGTCCTTTTGTGATACTTATTATCCCGACACATATTTACTATTTACGTGTCATAAATGAGTATGCCAAAAATTTAAAGAAGGGAGCATATAACCAAACTGGTAGATGCTTTATTGATACTCTCAATGTTCAATTTGAACATTCCAACAAAAAGTTCCTTTTTTGTTATCATATATTGATCAAATTCCATAGCCTGTATAAAGCTACGCTATCAAAAGATAACTCGACATTACATTCTTCCTCGTGAAGGCTGTGTAAAGCACATCATTCAACATTAGAACTCTTCCAATGGTGAATTTTAATTCAACTTCCCCAATCCCCAAAATTTGGGTGGTATGAAAATCACCAACCATTATTATTTTAGGCTCTCAAAAGGATTATAAACTTTGAACTAATTTTTGTCACAACATACATGTTTGTAGGCTCTAAAATTAGCTCACCATCCTTTGAAGTTTATAAATTTGAGTAATTTGAACTGTATATCGATATTATAACCACGAATTGCTCTTCAGTATCATTAGCTTGAGGCACTAGTTCTTGTTTCCGAAATTTATAAATTCGAGAAGAGTATGCTCACTTTTGCCACAAATGAAACAAATTAGTTTGGAATGTTGAGGATGTGTTTTGTCCTTTTATACTTTGCTTGGATATCTTTTATTAGAAAAGTGAGTTTTTTTTTTTCATATGGTTTTTCTTTGGCTTTAAATGACTATTTTTAGGAGATAAATCATTATTATTAAGAGATTAGATTTACTTTCGTGATATTTTCATTACCTTATTGAAAATTGAATCAAAGCGTCTTGCCCCCTTGCCTTATCTTGGACATGATTACGAGTAATTAATACTTCTAGAGATATTTTCTTTTGCTTACGATACATATTTTTATGAAATTCTCTCCATGATAACATAAACTCATCGATTATTCTGGTAAGAATAAGATTACCTCCAATCTTAATTCCTTAAGTTTCTACTTCAGCCACTATCACCTTAAAATCTTATTCTTGCTCTACTACAGATTTTCCATCCATTCAAATGTGAAAGAAGTGATTTATGGCATTTTTGTTGTGTTTGCTTCTTGATCAATGTCATATTTACTCTACAAAACTTTTCATATTTTCTTGGCAGATGTGAATGTAATATCATAATAATCATAGAAATGTGGAAGACAATTTAAAATATAGTATTGATAATTGTACTCATCTTTCTCATACTTATAAATTTTCTCTTGGTATCCCATAAACTCTTCAAGGTTCATGCTTTCAGTATTAATCTTTTTTAGGTTATTCTCTATAAGAACATAAGCCACATTGAGTAGATTAAGGTAGAAAAACAATTTTCCTTCCATCTTTTGAAGTGTACTCCCTTAAATCGAAATGACCTGTGAGATATCCGACATTCTCGTTTGATTTCTCAAAGTAGACTTCATCTTTGAATTCTCCGTAAGTTTGTTGGGAAAATTACAAATAACAGAGGAAAATGGAGTAAATATTAAGAAAAAAGATTTTAATAATTACGTTGAGGTACAAATTTCTCATTCTCTATATGTAGATTTAAACCCTCTGCAATGTGTGTTGAATTTATTGATATCAACCACCAGTGGTACAAATATTCTCTAATATGTCCCCTCTAGGATAGAACAAACCAAGTGAAACATTTGACAGCTCAAACTACTCTGTATTGAAAGATAAGATACTTTTTAGTTTAGTTTTTTTTTTTTTTTTCCTTATTGTGATTCGAGAGAAAAAGTAAGAGTTCTATTTATAGTCAAAATAAAATGTATAACAATAGCATTTGCTTTAACCAATCTCCAAGTACGTCTTTTTAGGACCTTTAATATTAATATTGTTGTTTTTAAAACTTATTAGAGAAATATTGTTGTTTGAAACTTATTAGAGAAATATTTTTGTTTTGAAACTTATTAGAAAATATTATTGTTTTAAGAGTTCGAGGCTAGAGGTCGAATGTTGAGAACTCGCCTAATGTGGAGGTCGAACATTGAGAACTCGACGAGCAAAGAAGAACTTGGAAATAATACATAAGCTGAAACTTCAACCCTCAACAAGGAAAATCTTGTGAATCTCGTTTAGGTTGTCGAAGGTTGAAGTTTCGACACACATCCACCCTCGAGATTGCAGGTTTATTACTTTTTCTTTTTCCCTCATAGAGAAAATAATGTAATGAGATGGTATACTATTGTATCTGTGTACTCGAGCTGCTTCTAACAACCTATGCATTTTGTTATCATTTCGAATTAGATGGAGGCTTGTGGGATTGACATGAGGGGGTGGGGATGGCTATATTTCTGGGAGCGAATTCCAGAAGAATATGAAGCGAATGGATACAAGTTATACCTTGGAATGAAAGACAATTCCGAATTAGCTTTGTCTACGAACAAAATTTTGTATATTAGGTTGTTGAAGGTTACACACATGTCGAAACTTCAAAGCGATTAAGGGGATAAGTGGGCTGAAGCAGATTAAGGAGAGAGCGAGATTCAAAGCGAGATAGTAGGAGAGAGCAAGATGTTGAACGAGATTTTAAGAGAGAGTGAGATTCATAGTGAGAATGTTGGAGAGAGCGAGATTTAGTTTATATTGATTAATCTAACTAACATTGAACTTGGTAAAATGAAATGGTTAAATAATTAAAAAATGAGATTATTCAGGAATACACATTGAATGCTAAGATTACGCATTGAGTTTCTGGTAGTAGATTCATAATAAAAAAAGTGTTTGTGATTGTTCCAGAAGAAATGAAAACTAGTAATCATTAATGGAAAAATAACAACAATAACAGAGAGAGTGAGATATTGAGAGAGAGCAAGAGTGAGAAAGCGAGATCTCAGGAGAGAGCGAGAGTGAGAGAGCGAGATTAGGAGAGAGCGATGCTGAGAGAGTGAGATATTAAGAGAGACCGAGATCTTAGGAGAGACCGAGAGTGAGAGACCGAGATCTTAAGAGAGAGCGAGAGCGATATCTTAGGAGAGAGCGAGATTACGAGAGAGCGATACTGAGAGAGAGATCTTAGGAGAGAGCGAGATTGAGAGAGCGAGACTTTAGGAGAGAGCGAGAGTCTTCACTTTATTTGAACTTTCTATAGAAATATATATAAAAAAAAAAGAGAAAAAAGAGCTAATAATCATACTATAATTGAATAATCATTAGACAATAATTGAATATATTAGATTATTATACTATAATTGAATAATCATTAGACAACAAATTGAATATATTAGACTATTATACTATAATTGAATAATCATTAGACAACAAATTGAATATATTAGATTATTATACTATAATTAAATAATCATTAGACAATAAATTGAATATATTAGATTATTATACTATAAATTGAATATATTAGATTATTATAATGTGAAACTTTATTGATTACAAAAAAAAAATTGAATATACATTAGAATATGAAGCTCGTCTTAGTAACGAAGGATACTTCCTTCGATTATGTCCTAACTGGTTACAAAATCCACATCGTTGTCAAATGGCTGGTTCTGTCCAATCCATCACGTTATGATAACGTGAACTTTTCGGTCTACCAGGTCTTCTCAACAATGATGAATCAGGATGTAAGACAGGCATATTAGGGTGCATGATCCAGTAATCTTCATGTGGTACAGGTTGAAATTGAGAAGAGTAACATTAAGCATACGTTGACAATTTGTAGTAGTCCTCAATAAAATCTTCGTAGTTCATGTTAAAATGTGAGCAAACAGCCATAAAATGCGAGCATAGAATGTCGAATGTTTGCCACTTGTTACATGAACAGTACTGCTCGGTATGATGGCTTGTTCGAGATCACTAAGTCATTTTGTTCACTTGATGTTCCTGCCACTAGCTAACCTCCATGATGCGGGGTGGTATTCGTGGGGTGGAGCATGTTTGGCATGGTTGTATAGACAACTATGCAAAGCAACAAGACTTGAGGTTCGAGAGATAGCTGGACCTCTCATACTTTTGCAACTATGGGCTTGGAAGCGCTTTCCAACAATGGCTCCACAGCTACATCATGTTAATGATGCTCAATTAGTTGGACGAGCCTATGGTTCTCGATATGTTGTTTTAATTCAATTTAATTTTTATATCACTAATCTAGTTAATTTAAATTTTAAATTATTAATTTAAAAATTTAGGTGGAGAGACAAATTTTGTGTGACTAGGACAGCCACATATGTAGTCAACCAATATAGATACAGGTTTGATCTGCTTCAACCTGAACAGGTATATTACACTAAACCTAATTGATTATTTTATTCACATTTTTATTGTATTTTTCTTTAATATTCTATAATATAATATTTTGTGTTTCAGGTTATTTGGGAGTCGTACAAAATTATTGTGCATACTTTGCCTAATTTTTGTACAAATGGTCAAAACATATGGCGGACGATGAGTCCTCTCATATGTTTTCACATTGGTGAGTGGCATCTTCTTGACAGGGTGATGAGACAATTCGGTTTTCAGCAGGATATCCCATTGCCTTGTAATACTGAACCCGTACTGCATGATATTGACCTAAGGACTGGAGGTTGGTCCGAAAAAGTTACACATTTGGTAGTTCGATGGCATTATCGTGCAAGGTTTATTGCAGTGGGGGTTTCTCTTGAACAGTTTCACACAGATGTCACTCCAGAATATATTCATTGGTATAATAATATCACAAGGCGTTACGTCACTCGTCCGGGAGCAGTTGTGGGTCATCTGGTAAATGAATGAATATTATCTAATTTTTTTAATTTAAATTTATTTTAAATGTTGTCTAATTGTTTTATAATTCATAGAGATCAAACAACAGTAGACTCCATGAGGTTGCGAATGATCCGAACCAGGTTCTTGCTATATATAGTGACAACCAAAGCTATATGGAGGAAATTCATTATATGTACGATATACCTATTGTTCCTCCACCAGCTCCTAGACGTAGAGGACCTGTTCGAGAAGAGGATGAGTTTGATGAGGTTGCACATAATGTGGAAGAGTTGCCCCCTATGATGCAGACGTAGAGTCAAACTGATTATGTTAGTCCGATGATGATGATGCCAGTATTTGGTTCAGGACATTATGACTCAAAGGCCGGTCCTTCGTCTTCATATGTGCATGGACATGGTCGGGGTCGTGGAGAGCATAACGAATATTTATATTATGAAGCACCTGCAGAGGTACCAGAGCAACATCAAGAAGAACTCGAGCAACCTCAAGTTTGAAGTCAACGATGACAACGAAAACCAGCTCGAAATCAACGACGTCCGCCTTGTGGGACACATTGATTTTTTTAATTATTTTTATATAAATGAGATATTTAATTTACATTTTTTTATTTTTATGAGTTATTATTTTTTTAAATTTATTCTTTTTAGAATTTAAATAAAATAATAAAATATTTTTAAAAATTGTTTTTATAAAATGGAAAATTAAAAAAAAAAGAAAGGATTAGAAAGAAGAAGGTGGAATGTGTAATAATTAAAAAGGAAAAAAAAAGGGGAAATTTGTACGGTATTCTCACTCTCTATCAAAATCTCGCTATTTCGCTCTCGCTCTCGCTCTCGAATTTGATTGGGAAGTTCAGTGGGAAAAAGGAGATTCATTAGCTTGTTATTTAGTCAGACTTGCTGAGATTACAAAATCTGTAAAAATCATTCAACAAGCTTTGGAAGGAATTCCAGGGGGACCTTATGAAAATTTAGAAATACGATCTTTTGATAGATGAAGGTCTCCAGAATGATAATTAAACAGACTCAATAATAATGTTAGGAAGGGCAAGGTCGAGGGTTCAAAATTCGATCTATCTAGGTCGAATTTTCAACCCTCGACTTATTTTTTTAAAAAAACAACAATATTTTTCCTAAATAGTTTATAAAAGGACAATATCCTTTTAATTTTTCCGTATTTTTACATAAAAGTAAAGAATTGTCTCTATAACTCAAATGAGACAAGGAGAAGAAAAATAAGAAAGAATACAGGAAAAACAATAGGGATACGGACGATCAACGACTAGTGGCAGTGACACCCATGAGTCGGGAGAAGAAGAGGGAGAACAAAGTTTAGGAAGCTAGAAGAAATTAGAAAAGACATATCTTTTAAAAATCTCAAGTTTTAGGTATAATTTCAATTTGGTCTCTACATTTTAGAATGTTACATTTGTAATCCTAACTTTCGAGTTCGATTTCAATGTAGTAATAGGTTTCAAATGTTACCCTTTTAGTACTCAAGTTTTGAGTTTTGTTTCAATTTGGTCATTAGATCTCAAAATTTTTACTTCAACCTCAATTTTTTTTAACTAAATATTCATTTCAATTTTTGGATCTAATATCTATTAATTAACTTTAAATAAATATGAAGTGGAATTTTGAAATTAATTTTACTAGTGATGGAAAAAATAGTGAAATTTAATTAATTATAATTTTTTTAATTATTTTAAATTAATTAATATGCATTTAAAAAAATATAATGTTAAAAGTGAGAATCTTTAAATGTAAGGATCGACATGAAATAAAATTGAGGCCTCGAGGGTAAATTTGTAATATTTTTAAATATAGGGACTAAATTGAAATCATACACAAAATTTAAGGACAAAAAAATAAAATATTTTGAAATCTAGTGACCAAATAAAAACTAGACCTAAAATATAGGGACAAAAAAATATATTGTTAACTTATTTTTTTTAAAAAAAATAGGTGCCATGTGCGGAAAAATTAATAGAGGGGCCAAGAATACTACCAAAATCAAACTCAAAGGATATAATTGATAGTTTGAAAATTCAGGACCCAAATGCAACTAAACCAAATCTTATATCACAAAAAGTCTTATCATTTAGCATTTTGAAGATGCTGACAAAATACTTTTAGAGGATGCAATTTATTTGAGGACTATGTGGTTTATCTTTAAAACATGTGAATTTTGTGAATTTTCACGGATAATTTTGTTTCTTAAATTCAAATACAGGTGATTTATTTTTATTGATTTTTATACTAACTAGATTCCACACTGTATTTTAATTCAGAATGATTCTGGATTTGTTTGTAATTACATCATAATTTTATGTTTTGGTTTATACAATTTGGTAAAAGGTATTTTATAAAAACAATAGTATCTAGTTTGTTAGGATCATTAAAAATTTATTTTTTAAAAATGTTGAGGGTATTTTTGGCGTTCGCAAATTATTAATAAATAATTTATTAGCTATTTTTCTAATCCTGAAAATATTTTATTATGTTTATAAATGAATCTTTATAAAATCTTATTCTTCTTGTCAACCCTAATGTATATACATATGTATGCATACTGTATATTTGGTTGTGTTTCATCTTAGGTTTGTATACTATTTTTCTCTTGAAAAGTCAGTTTTACCTCTAAAATTGTCGAGTTGTATAGATCATTGATAGAATGGGAGCATAATGGTATCTATATAATGTTATTAATATCAGGATAAAAATCTTTTATCAACGATGTTCATGGCAAGTCAAACACATGTACAATGGATGTGCAAAGAATGATGTGTTATCGGTCATGTGATCAACTAGCACAAGAGTTAAAAAGTCTATTATTGAGCATCAGTAATAAAAACATGTCACTCATATGGTATCTGTGATATACTTCTATCAATGATAGAAGTTGATGAAAGTCTATCAGTAGTATAAATTTATCACTGATGAAAGTTCATCAAATATAAAAGCATCAATAATCAACTTTTATCAGTGGTAGAATCATATCATAATTTTTCTTTAGTGATATACTACAACTAGATATATAATAATAGAACTCTATCAATTAGTGCTAAGCTTCTATTAGTGATAGAAGCCTATCACTAAAGAACATGATAGAATGTGAATTTAAATGATGACCAATTTAGGCTTGGTTTTATAATCATTTGGTTTTGATTTTTAATTTTTAAAACATTAAATCTATTTTCTCGTAGTTTCTTTAAATGGCCTCCATTTTTTTTAAGGGAGAGAATTGAATCCTCATCCAAATTCAAAAAATAAAAACAAATTTTTTTAAAAAATACTTTTTTTAGTTTTCAAAATTTGGCATAGTTTTTTAAACTAATGGTAAAAAGTATATGACAAAGGAAGAAATTTGGAGGTAGAAATAGTGTATATAGGCTTAATTTTTAAAATAAAAACCAAACACTAAACCTCTTTAGTAATCATTTGATTTTTTTGTATTTGTTTTTTAAAATTAAGTCTATTTCATCAACATTTCTTACAAATGATTTTGCATTTTTCTTAAGTACAATGGTTGAATCTTAGCCAAATTCAAAAAAAATAAAATAAAATAAAATTTAAAGATACTTTTAAATTTTCAAAATTTTACAAGAATTGAGCATCTGAGGGGTGTTAGATTGTATGCCCTAAACTTGTTGTTTGTACATAAATAAACAAACTTCTTATTATTAATAATGTTATTTTATTTTATGTTTTGCATAACTCAATCCAATAAACAAAACATAAGGTTCTTTACATGAGACTTGAACGATATGTAGTTGACACACAGTGGATTTCAATCAAGTAATAACTTAAAGGGTCTATAGTAGATGGATATGGTTGGGTGCCTTATCCTAGTGATACTATGGATATAGCTTACTTTGTAATTATTAAAATGTTGTAGTCCAAATCGTTCATGTAGAGGTATATAAATAGAATCCTATACAAAGAGTTTCTATAACACTAGACTGCGAAATAATTAATCTCTCTTGATAACTCTGTTAATTGAAGAGATTAATATTTCACAGGATGATCATATATAACTCTATCTTAATCCTAAATGAGTTATGAACTCCTGCATGAAAGAGTTAAATAATATGCAGTGGAAGTATCAAGGATCCATAAACATTCTAATGTAGGAATGTATCAACAGTAACAGAAGCACAAGGATCATCTAAGCACTCAAATTCACTAATTTTGGCAAAATATAAAGCATGCTTTTGCAGAAACAAGTGGGTTTCAAGACATACCTCTTGTAGAACTTCTTCAAAGCTCTTTCACCAGCTGCTATCTTCTCCAAAACTTGTTGTAGACCACCTGAAGATCTTCTCCACTATTCTTTTGGTGCTCTAGATTGAGTTGTGGGACTCAAAACAAGTTTGAATCAAGGGATGAAGGAGAAAAGCTCACTGCAACAACCTTGTTGAAGAACCCTTTCTTTAACTCGAATTTTCTCTAAACTTCTCTATAGATTGCATATCCGATTTTCACTCCAATCTTCTCATTATATTGCAGATCAACATGCAAAGAAAAGAGTTGCATGAGTTGCAGCTCATGCTTGGAGAAGACAAGGCATGAAGATGCAATATGCGTGAGCTAGTTCAAAGATGGATAATGGAAGATCTTCATTTTCCATTTAAGTGTTTTTTTTTTCTTTTCCTTTTTCAATTTTATCTCAAAAAAACAAATTTTGATTTTATAAAATCTATTTTGATTTTAAAAAAGAAAAATTAATTAATTTCATATCAAATATTAAATTAATTTTAACACATATCCATCTTTATATATTTAAATCATATTTAAATATATAAATTCTCCTATTAAGTTTAATTCTAAAATTAAACATGTAATTACATCTCAAATAATTATTAATTCCCTTAATTCTAATTTAAATGATTCAAATTAACTTATCAGCTATTCTAGAGCTAGTCCGTTACGAGCTAGTAGGGGTACCTTGCAGACCTATAGATCATGGGCTCCAACGATCCGAGATTAATTTGCTAAACTCATTACACCAAATTAAACCTCATTCGTTAACTAATGAGTCACTCCACTAAAGCCCATAGTTACATTTCCCTCACTGTAAATATATTATGTCCACATGATTTAACCATAATCAACAAGTCGACCATTCACAGGTTGTTCGTAATAACGGCTGGGTCAAATATCTGTTTACCCCTGAGATTACGTCTTATTTCTCAAGTCACTATTGATCCTCTAATGAACAACTGCTTTGTGATCCAATCACTAAACCAAACTCTCTTAGCCTAGTGAGAGGGTGGGGTCCCTTGTTCAAGACCTGGGTTCAGTAGTTGAGAGAACAACCTTTCTCCTATCCTTAAATCGAGTAGGCGTGAACTCCATCTTGCAAGGCTATGTCCTCAGCTATTCATCCGGTCTTATGCCCAAAATGTTAAGCTTATTGAGTAGTACTGTTGGACTGCTCTCACCGTTTGCAGATCAAAAGATAATCCCGAACAAACAGGAGTTCATAGCTAGCTCAGGATTAAGATCGAGTTACCTAGGTCATCTAGGTAAAATAGTCAGTCTTAAATAGTAAACAACATTATAAAGTAAGAGTGACTTATTTCTTGGCCCAGTTCTTATGCAAACTCATTACATAGGATGTCCCCACTTCTCATGCCATAACATATACGAATTAGAATCAAATCATATGTAGCACTTTACAACTCTTTTTAACAACTACAAAGTAGGCCACATTCAATGGTGTTACTAGAATAAGGTACCCAACCTCATTCATGTACCATAGATCATTTTGACTATTTACTCGAACCCGATCCACTCTTATGTCTCCACATAAAGTTCAAGTACTCATACTATAGTCATGGGTCTTAGTTTATTGGATTTAGACTTTCATACAATTTATGAAATCAATAACAAGTATATTGATACTAGAAAATGTTTATTATTTTACAAACTGCGAGTTTTTAGGACATAAAACTCAACAATACTCCCACTAGGACTAAAACTCCAGTGGATCAATATATACAAATATATACAATGTTGAGTTTACATGGAGAGAATAAAATGTACAAATACAATAAACTAGGGCATTACAATACCCATAAATTCTCCCACTTGCCCTAGTGATACAAAACTTGTAGACCTAGTCCTACTAGGTGACCCTTGAACACTTTAGCTGAGAAAGCCTTCGTAAATGGATCAACTATGTTTCTTTTGCTGATTCGCTTGCAACTACATACTCAGCTTTCATTGTGGAGTCCATAATACAATTCTGCTTGATGCTTCTCCACACAATTGCTCCTCCGTTAAAAGTGAATACTGACCCCGAAGTTGATTTTCTCGAATCAATATCGGTCTAAAAGTTAGAATCAATGTATGCAGTAAGGATCGGATCCTTAGAACCATACATGAGCATATAATCTCTCATTCTCTAAAGATACTTGAGAATTTTTTTAATAGTAGTTCAATGGTCATGACTAGGATTGGACTGAAATCTGCTGACAATTCCTACGATATAGCATATATCGGGACCAGTACACAACATTGCCTACATCAAACTCCTAATTGCAGATGCATATGGAATTCGATTCAACTCCTCAACCTCTTGAGGTGTCTTAGGACTCTATTCCTTAGACAAGTGAATTCCATGTCTGAAAGGTAAAGATCTTTTCTTAGAATTTTGCATTTTATACCTAGACAACATCTTGTCTATATAAGATGCTTGAGATAATGCCAATATTTTGTTCTTGCGATTTCAAACTATTAGGATTCGAAGAACATACTGTGCTTCTCTCAAATCTTTCATTTGGAATTGTGAATCCAACCATCTCTTAACTTCAGCTAGATATTCTACCTCATTCCCAATGAGCATAATATCATCAACATACAACACCAGAAAATCGACAGTTTTTTTTTTTTGATTTTCTTGTATACACAAGGTTCATCAACATTTTGTTCAAAGCTATAAGATTTGATCGCATTGTCAAAAATCATATTCTAGAATCTAGAAGCTTTTTTTAATTCATAAATGAATCGATTAAGCTTGCAAATCTTTTGCTCTTGACCTTGCTGTATGAACCCTTCTGGTTGAGAAATATAGATACTTTCTTCAAGATAGCCATTCAGAAAAGCTGTCTTGACATCCATTTGCCATATTTTATAATCATAAAATGTGACAATGGACAAGAGTATTCTAATAGACTTTATCATGGCAATTGTAGAGAAGGTTTCTTTAAAATCTAACCCCTCTCTTTGGGTAAACCCTTTTACCACAAGTCTAGCTTTGTAGGTCTGTACCTTACCAGCTTAGTCTTGTTTTCTCTTTTAGATCCACTTACAATCGATGGGTTTTACCCTTTCAGGTTGATCTACAAGATAACAGACATAATTAAAATATATAGATTCTATTTCAAGGTCCATGGCTTTAAGCCATTGGTCTTTGTCCACATCATTCTTTACTTGATTAAAAGACAATGGATCCTCTAAATCAACATTTGGTATGATGATTTGAGTTTAAGTTAAACCCATGTATCGGTCAGGCTATTGCACAACCCTCCAATTACAACGAGGCATTCCCAACTCTTAAAAAGGATGTGGAGTATCAGTTTCATCAACAAATCTTGTTGACGGACCTGCTCTATAAACAACTTTTGTTGAAGGACCTACTCGATCAATAACTCTTGTTGATACGTTTGTCGTTTCTCTGGACATTTCTTCTATTACTAGCTTACTGCAAGGTTGATAGTTCTTTATATGATCTTCTTCTAGGAAGTTTGCATTTGTAAATACAAATACTTTATCTTCCTGAGGATCATAAAAGAGACAACTTCTTGTTTTCTTTGGGTAGCCTATAAGTAGACACACTTTTGAACAGTGTTCTAAATTTTTAGGATTTTTCACCAACACATGTGCTAGACAACCCTAAATCCTGAAGTAATATAGATTTCCTCTACATCCTCTCCAGAGCTTGTAAGATGTTTCAGAAATACTTTTCGAGGGAACCATGTTCAAAATATACACCACAGTTCTAACTACGTGTCCCCAAAAAGAATTTGGTAACTGAGTGTAACTCATAATGGAATGAACCATGTCCAACAAGATTCTGTTTCTTCTCTCTGCCACACCATTCTACTGAGATGTGCCAAGGGCTATGAGTTGAGACTGAATTCCATTTTCTATCAAATAGTTCTGGAATTTTATGTCCATATACTCACCACCTCAATCTGATCGAAGTGTTTTAATCTTTTTACCTAATTTGTTCTCAACCAAAGTTTTATACTCTTTGAATTTTTCAAAAGTTTCAGACTTTTGGTGCATTAGATAAGCATGCCCATACCTAGAATAATCATCTACAAAACTGATGAAATATTCATACCCTTTTCGTACTCTAACATTTAGAGGCCCACAAAGTCTGAGTGAATCAGCTATAAGGGTTCTTTGGCTCTAAGACCTTTTCCAAAAAAAGATCTTTTTGTCATTTTACCCTCAAGACAAGACTCACATGATGGTAATGAACTGTCTTCCAACTTATTTAGATGACCGTTCTTAACCAATCTCTCAATCTCGTTTAGATTTATGTGACCTAGTCTCAAGTGTCAAAGATAGGCATTTGGAGAAATCTTTCTCTTCTTATGAGTCCCAGCAGTTTTAAACATCTCTATGTTCAACACAGCTTTGACCTTAGTTGGTTTTAACATGTACAAGTTTTTTTTTCTAATTTTGCAGAGTAAATCTGTTTATTTCCCATATTGATGAACACTTCACCATTTTCGAAATAAACTTTATAATTTTGTTCTAGCAAATAGGAGACAGATATTAGATTCCTTTTCATAGAAGGAATATAATATATATATTTCAAATAATGTACTTATCTCCTGTCAATAACTTCATATCTCCCACTGCTTTGGCTGAAACAATCTTCTCGGTCCCTACCTTAAAGACTTTTTCACCTTCTGTCAATTGTCTCCAAGAACTGGTTTCCAGTGAGATAGTACATACATGATTAGCAACAACTGACTTAATTATCCAGATTTTATCGTTTTCCACTAAACATGCTTCGATAACAAGTAAATCATATTTATCTTGTTGTTTGAATTTAGCATTCTCATCTATATAATTCATAATTTTAGATGAGTTGGGAGATAGAGAACAATCCTCTGTTAAAACTTTGCTGGTGTAATCAACCGTTAGTAATTTGTTTGTTGATTTGATTTTATTGTTAATAATATCGGAAGTGAGCATTATAGAATTCGACATGCTGATAAAATTCAAAAAAATTCTAATTAGAAAATTGTAACTAAATCCAAAATCAAATTTTTAGCAAAAAATAATAATGTACCCATGACCATTATTTATTTGCAACGATATTTTAGTGTGTCAGAATATGTGTTACCATGGGGCAATCAGATACTCCTTCACTAAAACAAACAATTTTGACCAAACATTATCCACGGAATAACTCTTATTCCTATTGTCTCCGGAATAACTCTTATTCCTACAGACGTTTAGTTATCGTTTTTGGTTAAGATCTTTACTAACAACTTAGTAATTCTTGTAAGTGTGACCCGCCATTTTCAGATCTTATAGGACAGTATCAATTTGCCTCTGAAATAAAAGACAACATCCAAGATGGAACTATAAGACACTATTCATTTTACTAAAGCCTGGGTTGTTTTGAATCCTATGGTACAACCCTCCATAGGGATCGTCGCGGTCATCGACTAGCTAGTGCCACATAAAAACGACAGTAGACGCAACATAGGAATCTCACGGTTTAAACTAATGGAGGAAACCTTAGGAAAATGTTGACACATTTCCTTCACCCACTTACTATGAACCAGTTCCCTTATTCACCTTGTTATTGACCCATGCAAAAAATTTTCCGTATGGAGTAGTCGAGGTAAAATCGACAAGAAGCCGAACATGGATCTCACGGTGTGAACTCTTGAGAACGTGAGAGCTAATTATATCAAATATATTATTAATCTCCCACTGAAGTGTTCTATTTGAGTAGATTTATACTTGGGTTCTTTTCGACTAATAAAACAACCTTAAGTCTATGTTGTTTATCCAAGTATAACTCTTATAATTGGATTTTAACCTATGATGTCTAGGTGATAAACCATTTTATTACCTCACATCACTCTCGTATGGTCATAAAATTGGTTACCAATGCTCAATTATTCGACCATAATCCCCAGGTAGGAGGTGTTCCGTAACCCTTCAACTTAAGTACCCCTAGCCTTAGATAGAACTATATATCGGTTGAGTTTGTAACCATGTTTTGTAAGTTTTAACAATTAAAATAGGTGATCAACCTACGTGAGCATGCAGCTGTTGTTTATGGATTTTAAATGTCTAACCCAATTTTATAACAACTTATAAAACTTTAGACATGCTAAACATCCATAACGTACATGAGGCATTCAACATTTAATATAACATTTATATTAAATACGAGAAACCCTAACATGCATACTATATATTATAACAATTATAACATACTTTCAATGCATGTAACATGCTTCCTATGGTGGGATTTTAAATCTAAATGGCGTACTATATGCACATAAAAAATTTATTTAATTATAATATACATCAAATGCATAAATAATTAAACACAGATCGATATGATTTCTAGTTTTAGCAAAAAATAGCAAACAAAACCTAATTATTATAAAACAGCTACTGAACCGCTCCAAAACAAACTCAAGTAGCTTGAACCAGACCCGAATCGTCTGAATCGGACTAGCAAAGTCTAAACCGGACCAACAAGAACCATTCGAAGCTGAACCGGACCAGACCACAAGAGAACCGGTTGAATCGACAGCCCTTGCACATGTTCAACATCTCGCTAAGTCTCATCGTTTAGTAATGATGACCATCGTCTTGCATTTTGCCTAATCGTTTAGCAAAGCTACATGATCGTGTAGTATTTTCCTTCTATCGCATAGTGTCATTGTCTAGTGACTAAGGAAGCTATGCGATCTCTTTATGTCTCACACTATCGCACAGGTCCATTGTTTAGCACGGACAATTTACTACAAGATCGCTTAGCTCCATTGTCTAATGCATAAGTCGATTGTTTAGCGTGTACAAAAGGCAAACGATCGTTTAATGCCATCAGATAGCATTCAACGCATTGCCCAGTTGCCGCACAAAGGTATGCGATCACGTAGTGCTATCGCATAGTCACTCGACCCATCGCATAGCTACCGTATAGAGGTAAGCGATCGTAGTAAGCGATCGCTCAGGGCTATCATATAGGTCTTCATCACATCACTTAGTTCTATCGTATAGAACCAAACAATCGCTTAACACCATTGTCTAGCACTTCATGTCATCGTTTAGTATCTGTTGTAGCTAAACGTCGCTTAGCTCCATCGTATAGAACATCATCGCGTCGTTCAGCATCGTAGGTAAGCGATTTGTTTAGTTCCATCACATAGAAACTTCAACGCATCACTTAGCACTTCGTCTACACGATCGCTTAGCTCCGCATCTAAACGATCACTCAGCGCTATTGCGTAGCACTTCATCACATCGCTTATCGTGTATTTATATGAAAAAACCCTGGCGGTCCCTCTCTCTGAGCCACAGGCTGACTCCCTTGCTATTGGTTGCTCTTCCAATAAAAATTAGGGTGATTTTGCCACCCCGGGTTGTAAGTGTTTGAAAAAGAATTGTTTTTGACAAAGTACACTGATTGAGAATTTCATGGGCATTCTTCAAAAGAATGTGATTCTTCACATACGGCACAGCTGGTGCTTGTTTTCTCTATCGCATTTACTTGCCCATTTCGAGTTCCTAAATTATTTATTGCGATGTCTTGTAACTAGTTTATCATTGCATTCATCTGATTTTGTAATGATGCGATGGCACTATTACTCGTATTACCTTCTATGGGCTTTATTCTTTGATCGCTTTCTTGTCAATCTTCTTGGTTTTTCGAGATGCGATCAAGAATATTCTTTGCTTCATCATATGTTTTATCCAGAAGACCTTCTGCTGCTGCCGCATTGGCAACTATCTGCGATGAAGAGTTGAGTCCATGATAGAAAATCTCGACTTGGAGGAAATCTGGTAATCCATTGTGTGGACAGTCGCGTACTAGTCTCTTGAATCTCGCCCATGCATCACTAAGCGATTCATCTTCTTCTTGTTCAAAATTGGTGATCAATTTCCTCCTTCTAGCATTTTCTGTGGGAGGGAAATACTTCTTCATAAACTTCTCCATAACTTGCTCCCACGACGTTATCTCTCTTGGTTCGAGAGAGTATGCCCATTTTCTTGCTTTATCGCATAGTAAAAATGGAAATAACGTGAGTCGAACCCCTTTTGAGAAAATATTAGAGAACACAAAAGTGTTGCAAATTTCAATGAAGCTTCATAGATGAGCGTGCGGATCTTCACAATGCCGTCCTTCGAACTGTCCTGCTGTTTGTATCATTTATAACATTACTGGCTTCATTTCGATCCTTGATCCTTCCAATGCTGGTCTCATGATTCCTACGGAGAATTCATACAAATTTGGCGACCCATAGTCCCAGATGGGTTTATTGCGATCATTTGCCAGTAGGATGGGATTTTCCATCATGTTGTTTTCATTTGCTATTTGTTCATCAGTTTGTTCAACAATTCTACGAACTCTTCCTTGTTGATTACGTCTATTTTTTTGCTTTTTGTGAAAAGTTCTTTCGATCTCTAGGTTGTACTTGAGCTCAGGATATGTTCTTCACTCATACGACGCTTGCTTCTTCCTTCACAGGTGGAATGGTAATACCTCAATGGTTCAAAGCTGTAAAGATCAAAGAGTTTTGATGTTTGCTCAATCTTTACTGTAATCCCTGGCAACGGTGCCAAAAACTTGATTCGTTGATTTATCATGCGATGAAAGGAAATGTGGATGTGATGATCATGCAAGTTTTCCTAACAAAGCCAAAGTATAAGCTTTCTTAGGGTCCTGGTAAGTCCACGGTCGAACACAGGGATTACTAAATAGATATGCGTCGGACTCTCTGATCGTATTACGATGGTGTTAAAGAAGTAGATGGTGATTTAACTTAGATTTTCTAATTTGATGGAAGCAAATGCGTAGCGATGAAAGGGTGATGTTGTGACAAGTATGCGCTGAAGGGGTTGAGAAGAGGTTTTGCTAGCATTTCTTAAGATATTGTACAAGTCATGCGATCATGCTATACACAAATATTAAGCACTATATTTCTCAATACATAAGGTCACATTTCCTATTTCTAGGATGCATGTGATGTGTATGGAATGTAACAAATAAAACTTATTTCTACGTCTCTAGTCTTGCTTATGCGATCTAATCCGACTCTCTCAAGTACTCCAAATGATGAATGAAGCATACATAAGACAAGATGATCGCATAAAGTGCATAGCTTAAGTCATGCCAGGTAAATACTTCTGAACTCATTCACAAATGTAGTTACTCATGCATGGTGTGGAGAGACTGATCATAAATTGAAATGATGTTTCCATTTTTTCGAATAAAGTATTTGAGTACAAAACAATAAATGGTGTAAGGAGTATTAAACCAGGTAAACAATGTCTTGCTTCCTCTGGCTTTTTACACTACTCTTATCACTTCAACTCTTTCCCAAATTTTAGAATCTTTCTCTCGCAAAAGTTGGGTGTCTCTCCTTTGTGCTATTTCCGGCAGTCTCTCGACCTCTTCGAAAAAGTAATTCCCTTCCCTCGGCTTCACCTCGCTTCTTCTCGCTTTCCCTCTTGTTTGGTAACATTGGGTATTTATAGATTTCTAAGCAAAGCAATTCTTCTCACTAATGATTGTGTGGATGGGCAGCATTAATTTCCATACCCTGTTGCGCCATCTGATGGTCACCGGAAGTTCAATGTATTTGCAATGGTATAGTCTTCAATGGCCGTCAACTGAATTTCTGATTTGACCATTATCAGCTTTATGTCCCATCTTGTTTCATTACATTAGGCTACCGCCTTTATGTAAAGCCATCACGTGATCATCTTTAAGGTACCCTTGGATCGCAAATTCAAATACGCCATTGCATTGTGCCTTTGGATCGCAAACTCAAGTGCGCCATCGCATTGTACCTGCACAGAATAACGCAATTTAACTTCTTTAATGCGCTGAGCATTAGCGATCGCAATTTTCTTTTAGTTTGGCGCATCCAATCGTAATATTTCTTATTTCAACATCGCTTTCTCCCATTGTTTTAATAATTTGAGCTTTAATAACTTTTATTTCTGCCAGTTATCACACTGTCTTACGATGAGGCGCGCACACAGATTTCTAGAATTTCCATCAAAAGTTGTAGCGTCGTGACGCTAGATTAGCATTGCAACGCTATCCTATTTTCACAGTCTGCCTTGTAGTGTAATGCTGGAGCGTAAGGCTAGCGTAGTTGCCCTGTGATGAATAGTGACAGTTTAATTTTGCCAACTTTTTTATATTTGATGCTTTCAAGCTCCAAATTGACTCGTTCAAAGCCCGTTTTTCTTCTAAATGACTTATTTGCCCTCTTGGGATGAATTTACCTATAAAATAAAGATTTAAAGCATAAGAATTATACAAATATGGTAACTTTAAGGATATAATATTAGCTTTTTTTTTAGAGTTATCAATAGGGCTACACTACGATAAGGGAAAAGCCAACAAAACAACATTGTCCCGGAGCGTCGTTACGCTGTAAACGTGATGTGCACGCATCTAGCAACCTCCAGATCATGGCTTCAAGTGTGTCTGGCAGTTCTTCTAGCAATTCTTTTTGTTGTTGTTTTTTTAATTAGTAATTAGTAAGAATTAATTTTAATGGTATTTTATTAATTAAATCAATATAAGGGTTATAATAATTTAATTAATGTTTAGGAAGCCGAGTTTGGTCCAATGTTGCATTTATAACATACCCATGCATCATTTATATTATAACTATAATAATATGTAGTATGGATGATGGATGAATGTTCTTTATTTTCATTATTTATTATATAAATGTTATGAATAATGTAATGAAAATGGAGATGCATGAAGTATGATACCACTTTAGAAAAATATAATTGTTATATTTTTTTTAAGTATGTCATTGGATGTATGTATAGGATTTAATTATTTCATTGAACTTTATAAGTGTTAGAAGTTCGTGAAATTAGAACTAAAATCTATAATCAAGAGTTACATGCAAACACAGGTTAAATTAATTTTAAATTGTTTAAATTTGATTTCACATAGACCTATGTTAACAATATTTCTAATGAGATTAGAAATAGATTTAATATTTTAATTTTATTTTAATATGATTAAATAGTAGTAAATAAAAGATTAAATTTATAACATAATTATCCATAGGGGATCTTTGTCTAAGAAAAGTTCAATCTAGGCTAGGGTATTTAAGTTGAAGGAAACATAACACTTTTACCTGAAAACTGACCTGGAAGGTGAACACTTTTAATAAATTCGAATCATTATTGTTCAACATCTAATATAATAGTTATATTGGGAAAAATTTAACAATCACGTAGTAAAATTTCTTAGTCAGATTTTTCTAACTAAATGAACCCTAGGTTCAAAACAATCAATGAGAGAAAAATGATGTATATGATACTTCAATTTCCACGTTTCTCCCTAAATAGTTCACATTGTGAGATCTATGCTCGGCCTCGAGGCACCTTTGCTTGTGTACCTCTATAGATGGCATTTAGCATAGGTCAATAAAAAGTGAATGGAGGGAATGTTCATAATAAGTGGGAGAGGGATATGTGTCAATACATCCCACGATCTCCTTCAGTGGTTCGATGTAAAGTTTCATGCTCGACCTTGAGCCACCTTTGCTTGTGTCCCCCTATGTATGACATTTTGCATTAAATTTTACACTAACTCTAGAAATATATAGGACAACTTTAGTTTTTGACTCTATTGGGTTTTCCCTACGATTGGCTCATTGAGGCAGAACTATAAAGTCTAAAATGAAGTGTTATACTTACAAGAAATTGTTAAATAATTTAATGATTTTTGGACCAAACAATGGTGACTAATTGTTATAGGAATAAGAGTTATTCTTGTGTATTGATTAGTTGTGATTGTCTCAATTCAGTGAAGGGGTAATTGAACACCCTACGGTTACTTTTATTCTGACTTACTGAACCTATGGTAAATTAGAATTTTGCTAAATTGATTTGTTTTTTCTTCTTCTTTTTTTTTTTTTTTGGGTAATGCCTTAATAACTAATATAAATAATTTGTATGTTTCAATAGTTCACAAAAATGACTAGCGTTACATTGAATTTGCTAAATGCTAACAAACTAAACGACAATAATTATACTAGTTGGAAGAACACTATAAAGAATGTGCTAATTATCGATTATCTGAGGTTCGTCCTTCTTGAGAAATATTCTATACTACCCACTGCTGAAGCATCTCGAAATGTTCAGATGCATATGAAAGATGGATCAACACAAACAAAAAGGCCCGAGCGTACATCTTGGATAGCTTAAATGAAGTTTTGTCCAAGAAGCACGAAACCATGGTCATTGCTCTACAGATCATGGATGTGCTAAGGGAGATGTTTAGACAACCATCCATCCAACTCCAACATGACGCTCTTAAATACATATGCCTTTGTTCGAGAACATATTCTGAACATGATGGTCCACTTTAACATGGCTGAGATGAATGGGTCTGTCATCGACGAAGTTAGTTAGATTAGCTTCATCATGAAGACTTTACCTTAGAGTTTCCTCCAGTTCCATAATAACGCTATTATGAACAACTAGACCACAACCTAACCACCCTCCTTAATGAGTTACAGACTTATCAGTCCTTGATGAATCTCAAGGAGTAGAAAGGAGAGGCAAATGTTGCCATTTTCACAATGAATGTTCAATCTCTTGAACGAAGTATGTACCTTCTTCCAACACCAAAAAGTGGAAGAAGGAGAAGGGAGATTTGGGGAAAGCTAACCAACATGCGGTTCAGAGGGGCAAAAACGCCAAGGTTTCCAAGGGCATCTACTTCCTTTGCAACAAGGAGGGATACTGTAAGAAGAATTGTACTCCCAAGTATTTGGCAAAAAATAGGAAATCCAAACAAGGTAAATGTGATTTACTAATACTGGAATCTTGCTTAAGGGAGAATGATGATTCAGCCTAGATAATTGATTAAGGCACCACTAATCATGTTTGTTATTCTTTCCAGGGAATTAGTTCCTGGCACCAGCTCAAGACAATTGACATAATTATGCGTGTTGGAACTAGGCAAGTCCTTTCAACTGAAGCAGTAGGAGGCCTCCAATTACTTTTATAACACTCGAGCCTTGCAAGATCCCTTGGGTGAAGGAAGAGAACTCATAGATAAAGCCTTGGAGTAAAAAAATTGGCTAAATATTCAAACTATGCTTTAAACCTAGAGTTGGCTTAGGAATGAAGGTAACAATTTGGCTAAGTATTAAGCAACAATGAGTGGAACTATGCACCACCAAGAGAAGAAACTAGAGTTGGGCATATAGAGCATTCAAGGAGAGAATTTGGCTAAATGTTGAGCAACATGGAACACTAACAGTGGAGAAAACCCTAAAGAATAAGGTGTTGGACGCATAGATGGGAAAGTGAACGCATGTTTGGAGGAGAATGGGACAAAGATGACATATAACTTGCCCTCGAGTTTGGAGGAGAACGCTATACTTTGAGAAACCAAGGAATAAGGAAGTAAAGGAAAGATGGGCACATGGAATGAGGGTTGGACGCATGAAGCTAGGGTTGGGCACATGAGAGATCTTGTGAATTCCATCTTCGACTAATGAGAAGCAAGGAGGAAGCATAAGACAAACCCTTGGGAAAGAGATATACCATGGAAACCCAAGAACCCTAGCTGGACACATGCATAGGAAGGGAAGGGGTAAGTTGGATGCATACCTATGGGAAAGAGTGAGACTTGGATGCATACCCTTTCCATGAGCTAAAAGAGGGAACTATGTGATGAGCTCGGAGACAAGTTGATGGCATAATGAAGGAACCATGTGTTAGTCACATCACCTTGATGCATAGGGGGAATTGATGGACACATATAGGATGTTGGTGAAGCAACCATACGGCCAATAGAGGGTACCATGCGTTGATTTGGAAAACTTGAGGAGTAAGGTTAGATTGATAACACAAAAGGGTGCGTGGGTCAACAAAGTGAAGCTTTGGAAAAGCCAAAGCTGAGGTGGAAGGATGAAAGAGCTTGAAAAAGGTTGGAATGCCACCTTAGGGAGAAGCCATGCATTGGACACCACTAGAATAAGACACGAAAATTGCATGCAAGTAGGAGGTGACAAGAGCTATGTATTGGTTCAACATAGAGAAGACACTTGGATTTCATGAAGTAGGAGGTGGCATGCGTTGGTGGCCTGAGAGGATGACAAGGATGATTGAGTTTGCCTATAAATACCCTCCATGGAGGCACCTCTCACTACATAACTCTCAAAACTTGCATGAGAACTCATAAAGAGAGTGATTATAGAGAATTAGAGAAGACCATGTGTTGGAATGAGGGGCCATGCTTCCAAGCTTGATGTGCTATGTGTCCAACTTATATTGAAGCCCGTTTCATACCTGTTGAGTTGGTAAGCAACGTTTAGGGCCATGAATGTATTCTAAAGTTAACTTAGCCTTAAAACATGAGATCGTAAAGTTATTCTGACTCGGTAAAGGCTTGGGATTCGAAGAAGAAACCAGAAAGCTAAGTGAGAACCTAGGGAAAAGAGCTACTGCGGGTTAAGTGTGAGTGACATGTTTTTCAAATGATTAATGATTTCACGATGTAAGCTTATTACCTGCTTTATTTAAGAGTTTTCTTGAGCATGCTATACTTAATGTTTTGAAATGAGTTTTAAGTATTCTTTTCTTATAAATTTCCTAAGCATACTTGAGTTTTAATGCTCAAAAGCACATTTTACAAAGAATTTCTTGAATTAAGTTATTTCTCAGTAATTCTATATTATGATGTCTATACTACTGAAATGCTTGATGTTTTAAAATCGAGCACTTAAATAATTTGAGGAATCTTGATACTAAAGGACTATGAGAAAGTATCTGGGTTCCCTAATACCTAAGGTATGATGGTATATATGTCTTAACCACATGCGCATAGGTATTATTCGATGTTAGTCGTGTTGAGGTTACTCCACACCAACTAAGGACTTGACATTGAACGATAGAGCAAAAAGGCTCTCCCTCAACTAAGGCTAGAGGATGATGATTTCCAAACAAAGTGAATTTTATTCAATGTTTCCAGGGTTTTATGACATTTTCTAGAATGTTATACTTGATGTTCAAATTTGAAACCATGAGGTTCATAAAATTGATATTTGAGTATGATTATGTTTGGAAACATGTTTTAAATGTCACTCACTGGGCGTTAGCTCATTCTTTTCCATGCTTACATTTTCTTCCAAGGTAGTGGGTATACCCTGGAACCTAGTTGACCTACTAGTTTGCTACTCAAAGATCTAGAATTGTAGGGAAATCTATAAATTGAATAAGAAGGTGGATGAGTTTGTATATTAGTATGTGCATACTAGGGATAAGGATAAACTTCAGAAAGAGGCTTTGTAATATTAACTATCTTGGTGTGTATATATAGATAAATCATGTTTTTAAGATTGCTACATAAATTGTTGAGGTATATCTAGTTGATTGCATGTTTTATCCTTGGTACACAAATAGGGCGACTGCCCAAAGGTAAAAGAGGGACAGGAGATGTCATAAGAGGGTTGACAACTACTGTCGTCACATCTCCTCCTAGGTTGGAAAGGTAATCTGGGAGGTGGTGTTACAACTTTTATAGAAATCCTATTTATTATTGGATAATGTATTATGTGGTTGCTGATTTAAAGAGGTATCTAATTTCTATAAAATATTTGATTGAACAAAACTATTAATATTAATGTGTTGTTTACAAGAATGGGGCTTTTATTTGTTCATCAAACTTACTAAGTAATCTTTATGTGCTAAGGCCATTAGCATCTAAAGCCCTTCTTAATACTGAATGTTTAGAATTGCAATAACTCAAAATAGAAGACAAAATGTTTTTCCTAAAGAAAATTCCCAACTTTGGCACCTAATATTAGGTATAATAAATATCAATAGAATTGATAGGTTGGTTAAGAATGGACTTCTAAGCGAGTTAGAAAAAAATTTTCTACCAGTATGTGAGTCATGCCTTGAAGGCAAAATGACTAAAAGACCTTTTGCTAGAAAAGATCATAGAGCCAAAGAACCTTTGAAACTTGTACCTTCGAACCTCTGTGGTAATATGAAAGTTAAGGCAACATGAGGGTTTGAACATTTAATCTATTTTATAGATGGTTATTCTATGAATGGGTACGTTTACTTGATGCAACACAAGTCTGAAGCTCTTGAAAAATTCGAGGAGTATAAGGCTAAAGTTCAGAATATATTAAGTAAAACAATTAAGACACTTCGAACTCATTGAGGTGAGGAGTATATGGATTTGAGATTCCAAGACTATTTGATAGAACATGGAACCATATTCTAACTCTCAAATTTGGTATACCTCAGTAGAATGACATATCAGAAAGAAGAAATAAAAATTTGTTAGACATGGTTCGGTCTATAATAAGTTATACTCAGTTACTTTATTCGTTTTAGGATTATGCGGTACAGGCTGCAACTTATATTTTGAACTCTGTTCAATCCAAGAGTGTATTTGAAACACCTTTGGAATTATGAAATGGTCGTAAAGGTAGTTTCTGCCATTTCATGATTAGGGGTTGCCCAACACACGTGCTTGAGGCTAATCCTAAGAACTTGGAACCTTGATCAATACTATGCTTCTTTGTAGGCTACCCCAAAGGAAAGAGAGGTGGTTACTTCTACGATCCTCAAGAAAATAAAGTGTTGTATCGACAAACACTGTTTTTTCAAAAGAGAACCACATCAGGAAGCATAAACCACACAGTAAGATAGTGCTAAACGAACTTTCCAATGAAACTACTAAAACTTTAACAGGAGTTGTTGAAGAACCCAATACATCAACAAGAGTTATTGATGTTGGTTCATCTAGTCAGTCGCATCCATCCCAATCGTTAAGGCCAAACTGGCGGATAAAGGGTTATACCCAAGTTCAGGGAGTTGGCTATGAGGAAACTTTCTCATTTGTTGCCATGTTACAACATATCTAGATACTTCTATTCATTACTGCATATTATGACTATGACATTTGGCAAATGGACATGAAGACTGCCTTTCTGAATGGTAATCTTGAGAAGACTATCTTTATGCAACAACCAAAGGGATTCATTTTCCAAGGTCAAAAGCAAAAGGTTTGCATGCTAGATCGGTCTATTTATGGACTGAAACAGGCTTCCGGATCTTGAAATATAGGTATCAAATCTATGAATTTGATCAAAATGTTAATGCCTTAAATCTTAGTGTGTTCTATAGTTTGTAATTGTAATGTACAAATAGTTTATTCATTTAATAAAATATGAGGTATTTTATTTGACATTTAGAAGCATTAACTTAAAAAATCATTAAACTAAGATCCAAAGTTGTCTTTTATAACTTGAGCATGTATGTGGAGATATACAGGTGGATCATGATCAAGCGATAACCTAAACGGTCGGTAGTAGATGTATAAGGTTGGGTACCTTATCCATGTGACACTACCAACCCGCTTTGTAGTTGTTACAATAGTTGTAAAGTACTACAAATGATCTGATCCTAATCATTCATATAGAGACATGTGAGCAAGGGTGTTCTATACAAAGAGTTTATGTAAGACATGACCACAAAATGAATAATCTCACTATATAACACCGTTGATAGAAGTGACTTACATTTCACCAGGATGATTAGAGGTGACTTGACCTGAATTCTCAGCGAGTTGTGAACTTCTGCCTATGACGGCTGTTCTTTGATCTGCATGGGTGAGAGTGGCCAGTTCGCCGACTCAATATGCCTATCATTTTGGAGATTCTTCTGATTGAAGAGTTGGTAACATAGCTACACAAAAAGGAATTCACTCATTCTCTATAATTAGAGAAAGTAGAGAAATTGCTCCCTTAAAGGCTGATTACGGGCCTTGAACAATGTGATGCCATATCCTCTTCTGACCCAAGAGAGGTTTGGTCATAGTTGGACTATGACTTATTGATCAATAGAGGGATCAGTGGTACTTAAAGAGTTAGATATAACGACAAGGGCAAAACAGTCCTTTTTGTCGAGCTGTACCTACGAGAAATTTGTGAAGGGTCATCGCGCCATTGATTGGTTATATCCAGTGGACACATAAATATATTTGTAGTACAAAGAGTGCAGCTATCGGTCTTCAGTGGCCTGATCGGTTAGTGGATGTCCGGTAATTTAATTATCCAAGTATCATTAGAGCTTCAATCAATAGGTCCATAAGGTCCCCTCGGTAGCTAAACTTGGATATTGAGAATCAAATTATTTTTGGATTAATTTGAATTGTTCAAATTAATTAAGGAAATTAATTGTAAATGTATTTGATACATTATAATATAAATGTTTTTTTAAAGAAAATAAATATTTGAATATGATTCAAATATTAGTTATATAAATTAGATTTATTTAATTATTTCATACAATTTTGATTTATATTAAATACCATAGATTATTGAGGGAATTTCAAACTATAGGTTATATTATATATGATATAATATAAACTATAGGTTATGTGTTATGATATATCATATAATTATATGTATAATAACTAGGTTATTGTATATATTTATTATTATTATTATTTATCAAATTAAAATTTGATTTTTAATTTGAACTAATGGGATGAAGTTATGAAAATAACTTCCCTCCCTTAATATCTCTAAAAAAAATCGTGGGATGAGGGGTAGTTGGAGGAGGTGCTATCATCTTCTTCCTAAAACACAGAGTGTTGTGGGTTAATCAAATTGTTCTCCCAAGAAATCTGTCTTCTCAAAACTCCTGTCAAACTACTATCTTCCTCTCCCAAAATTACATACAGAGCATACAAACTCCTATAGATTTTCAATCCCTCAAGAGAATACTAAGGAAATTTTGTGGTGTCCAAGATTGGGATTGGCGTTGCTTTTCCTTTTCTTTTCTTTTCTTTTTTTGTGAGTTCTTGATTCAAAAGTGATTAGTGCATTTGTGACCGGTTAGAGAGGATTACGTGAAGTTTTTCAGTGTCTTTAAGGGTATGTAAATCTAAACCCTAATTTCCTCTCTATTTTTCTCAAGCATGTTGTATATTGTTAAAATGCATATTTTCCCTTCTCTATAATTTTAATATTCTGTGAAAATCAAATCTGAGATGCAATTTCGCTTTCGCACAGATTTCACAATCCTTCACCTTGCGTTTATAAGAAAATCATCAATAGTTCAGTAGTTTGTCTAGTATTGTCTGTAGACGATATTCTACTAATTGTGAATGATGTAGGTATACTGACTGATGTTAAATAGTTGTTAGGAGCCCAATTCCAAATGAAAGAATTGGGAGATGCGCAGTTTATTCTAGAGATACAGATCTTCAGAGATCGTAAGAACAAAAAGCTGCCTTTATCTCATGCATCATATATCGACAAAATGTTTGTCAAATATTCGATGAAAATTTCCAAAAGAGGTTTATTACCTTTCAGGCGTAAGGAATAATGTCTCAGGCACATCAAGAAGTTAAAAAGATGAGGCGGATCCCTTATGCATTGGTTGTTGACAGCCTAATGTGCAATGTTATGTACTAGACTTGACATTAGATATACAGTGGGGATAGTCAGTAGATATCAGCCTAATCAAGGATTAGATCACTAAACAACAGTTAAAACCATCCTCATGTATCTTAGAAGAACGAGAGTACATGCTTATGTATGGGTCTAAAGATTTAATCCTTACAGGATACATGAATTCTAATTTTCAGACTGATATAAATTCTAGGAAATCTGTTTTAGGATCAATGTTCACTCTTGAAGAGCACTAAGCAAAGTTGCATAGTTGACTCTACCATGAAGGTACAGTATGTAGCTTTTGAAACTGCCAAAGCGGTTGTATGGCTTAGGAAACTTTTGTCTGATCTAGAATTTGTTCCAGACAAGTCAAAGCCCATCACCTTTATTGTGATAATAGTGGTGTTGTGATGAATTCCAAGGAGCTTAGGAGCCATAAGTATGGAAAATGCATAGAGCACATATATCATCTTATATGGGAGATTGTGCATCGAGGGAACATGATCGTCACAAACATTGTTTCAGAGCACAATGTTGCTGATCCATTTACAAAGGCTCTCATGGCTAAATTATTCGAGGGCCACTTGGAGAGTCCGAGTCTACGAGGCAGGCTTCATTTAGTTTAGGGCAAGTAGAAGATTTTTATTAGGCGCATAATATATGCCCTAGTTTCTTGTTTTGTGTACTGTACCTTTTAATTTTACTTTATATTTGTACACCTCACTAGCTATAGGACAAGTGGGAGATTTTTTGGGTTGATACCCTAAAGCTCATGGTCTTGTAATTTGTAGATTATATTTACACAAACATATTATTTATCTAATAAAATAAGTTATATTTTATTTCACATTTAGTTGTATTAACCCAAAAATAATTAACTAAGATTTAAAGTTATTAAATGTAACTTAAATTTGCATGTAGAGACATATAAGTGGATTATGTTTAAGTAATAACCTAAATGGTCTATAGTAGATGGATAAGGCTGGGTACCTTATCTTGGTGACGATACGAATATGACCTGCTTTGTAGTTGTTATAATTGTTGTAAAATAATACAAATGATCTGATCCCGATCAATCATGAGGAAACATGTGAGCAAGGGTATCCTATACAAAGAGTTTGTATAAGACCGGACAATGAAATGAATGGTCTTATTTTATAACACCGTTGTTAGAAGAGACTTACATTTCACTGACGGCCATAGGTGACTTGACTTAATCCTGAGTGAGTTGTGAACTCCTGCCTATGAGAGTGGTCCTTTGATTTGCATGCATGAGAGTGGTCCGTTTCGCCGACTCAATATCTCTACCATTTTGAGGATTCGTCTAATTGGGGAGCTGGAAACACAACTACACAAGAAGAAGTTAACTCCTTCCCTATTGTTAGGGTTAATAGATAAATTTCTCCCCTAAGGGCTGATCCTGGGTCTTGAACAATGTGGTGCCACACCCTCTCCTTGTTCGAGAGGGGTTCGGTTATAGTTGGACTATAACTAGTTGTTCATTAAAGGGATGAATGGTACCGAAGGAGTTAGATATAACTATAGAGCTAAAATAGTAATTTTGATCCAGCTGTACTTACAAACACTTTGTTAAGGGTCAATGCACTGTTGATTGATTATATCAACTGGACATACAAATATATCTATAGTGTTAAGAGTGCAATTGTCGGTCTTTAGTGGAGTGACCGACAATTAATGAAAGTTGATTAATTAAATTAAATAGTTTAATTAATTAATCAAGTATCATTGGAGCTTTAATCTATAGGTCTATAAGGTCCCCGTGTTAGCTTAATAAGGATTAATGAGACTTAAATTAAATTTGGATTAATTTAAATTGTCCAAATTAACTAAAAGGAATTAATTATATATGATATAATTAACATAATCTATATGATGCATTAAAATATTAAGTTTTGTTGAGAGAAATAAATATTTAAATATGATCCAAATATTAATTATATGAATGTGATTCATATAAAAGCTATAGGTTAAATTTAATATGAATATGTTTCATTTTAAATATATAGGTTATAAGAGAGAATGATAAATCATAGGTTATATTATATGTTATATAATAATATAAACTATAGGCTATATGTTACATGTGATATAACATGTTTAATATTTATATACATATTAAGTTAGTTAATATATAAATATATTTGTATATTCTTATAATACAAATTGTTTGAATGTTTGAATTTAAAAAGGGGAGGAAGTTAATAACTCCCTCAACACCCCTCATACACGTGAAACACAGATTGTGGAGAGATTAACTTCGACTGCTTCATCTTCATCCACTAACTTTCTGTCAGTTTTCTCTGTGTGTGAATTTTTCTCTCAATAAAAATCTCCTTCCCTTTCACAAAATTAAAAACGTAAGCCCACATAACTCCGGTGATTCTCACCTTGAGATTAATGAGGAATAACTTGTGGTGGTGCCCAAAAGAGATCATGTTGTCTTCGAGGACTTGCTGCAAAGTTCCATTCGTGTTCAAGAGAAGAAGTTCAGTTCGTGATACTTATCTGTGGAGAGGAAATGGGAAGAGTTAACTCTTCAAGGGTGAGTTTCCCTTTCCTCCCTGCAAAAATCACAGAAGGAAAGCATGCTTATAGTTCATTTTTGTTTATCCATGTTTCTGTCCCTCTGAATTTTATGTTCTATAAATGAAATCGAGATACACGCATTCAGTTTCTTTTGCTTTAGTGTATTCTAAATCCTTCAATTTGTATTAAGGACATCTCATGTCACTGATATTCGTTTTCAAATATCACTACAGAGTTTTCGTGGGATTTCTACACTAATTATTAATGTTTGGTTATCACACTCCTTCCCAGATTACCTTCCTAACCCTAGAAGAGATGTGAAGACAAAAGTTGCCAACCCTTTTATGACAACTACTACCCTACTTATTTCTCTAACCTGTATCCTTAGCACCAGTTTCCCTGATATAGTTTAAAATCCTATAATAGATTCATACATAATCTCACAACTATTTAACATCACGGTGCTGCTGATCGAAATATTCACATTCATTTACATATCAGTCACACTTGATAACAAACGTTCGTATTTAAAACCTTTGATTCAAAACTCTACTTGAATTCGATGACATGTATAGACAAACAAAGGTTTTAAACAGACTTAGTGGACCACCTAAACATCACGTTTACTGAAGAATTCAAAATAGTGGCTGACTATCAGATCTACTCGGCTTCAGGACGTTGATTGCTACCTATGGAGAGAAAACATTTAAAAAAAATGAGCTTAAGATGCCCAGTGAGTGACTACTTAATTTAAATTAGGCTTTCATACATAAATAATATGAACATGCTTTTCATAAAACGTTAACATGATTATTTTGAGGGTTTCGATTGGATTCTAACCACCTTACCGTACCTTTGGTATTAAAGATCCCTAGCATAAATAAAATTTGGGTACCTTACCATACCTTTGATACCAACATTGGAGTAGGGCTTCTACTAGGAAGAAAACATTTTTAACATTCAATGAATATAAAATAGAATACTCGTTGTGAATATGATTAAACTTCATAGTTTTCATGTCATCGCATAAAGCCTTGTAAACCGTTCATGCTCACAAATTTTGTTATAGAAAATCATCGTAACTCATAATATGGACATAAACTTACTAACATTGCATGCTAAATTCATACTTTGAAAACATGAATTACACTATCAACATACAAATAAAGCATGTGTTGTAGAAATCATGGAATTAAAACGATATGTTTATCTAGCTATGTGATGCGTTATTTTATGAGGTGAAATTATGGCATGGAATGCGGTGATGGAAATGCGTTGAGCAACAAGTTTTCTCAGTGAAATCCAAGTATAAACCCCTCTGAGTTTTCTGCTAAGTCCAGGGTCAAACTCAGGGACTTGGGAAAACGGTATGCGGTGATCATTTTTCAAAATACTTTGCGGCAACCGGTAAATCAAATAGTTGTTTGGTGTTGTTGTTTGCGGTATAAAATAAATAAATGCGGTAGAGTTTCAAAAAGTTGATAACACGGAAAATGCGATGAGTATGCGGCGAATGGGATGAGAAGGGGTTCGGCTAACACTTCCTAGGATGCGTTCATATTATGCGATCATGCAACACACATACAATAGCAAACCATCTCTCGACGCAAATACTACGGCTTCTAATACTAGAACGCATGCGATATATGTGATAAGTCTATAGGACCTACACATAAGCCTCTATTGGGATGAGAAGTGATTCGGCTAACACACCACAAATGCGTTCAACCACATAATATCATGCAACACACATACAATAGCAAACCATCTCTCGACGCAAATACTACGGCTTCTAATACTAGAACGCATGCGATATATGTGATAAGTCTATAGGACCTACACATAAGCCTCTATTCTTATTTATGCGATAAAAAAAGGTCACACACACAAATAAAGCAACCACATAATATCATACCTATCTCTAGGGTGCATGCGATGCAGGTTGGCAAACTGAGCTTATCTTTAAGTCCCTATCTCTTGCTTATGTAGATCTAATCTTACTCTGTCGAGTCTAGATTCTAACATAGCTCTCTCAAGTCTTTAGGTTCTTTCTTTAGACTCTCTCTTGAGTAGCTCTAAAGGGGTGTTGGGCCCAGCATAAAACAAGATAATCGCATGCAATGAAGGTCCTAAGTCATGTTAACTTAGTTCTTCTCAACCAATTCGATAAGTTTACCTACTCATGTGTGCTTGCAACAGAGTCAACATATGTAGATAAAGAAATTCCATTGTATAGATATAGAGTTTAAATACAAAATAACAATGCAAGATGAGAATAAAGAGCCTGGTAGCAATCTCTTGCTTCCCAAAACTTTTACACTGTCTTTTCTACTCTGTTCAAAAGATAGTCTTGCTCTAGTAAGAGTCGGCCCACTCTCTGTTTTCCACGCCTCTGGGTTCTCCCTCGAGTTGCCCTGAGCGATACTTCAGCGTCTCTTCCCTTCTCTGGCTTCGCCTTAAAATAAAAGAAAAACTAAAAACAAGGCTATTCTATCTAAGGGAAAAATTCTCTAACTATCCGAACTCCTTTGCTGAAGGTTGTCGTTGGTATTTATAGAGCTTCAGGGTGAAAGGCGGCTTCTCTCTTATGATCGCGCAAATGAGATGGCTTTAATTCTCTGACTGATGCACCGAATATTTGTCAGCGAAAAGCTGAGTTACTTATTATCGTTAGCGGCTTGTCAACTTAATTCAGATTCGACCGTCATCAGCTTTCTGTCAGCTTGATGCGCACATCAAGTTATGTCGGCTCGATGCGGCAACCCTTCTTGAGTAGATGTTTTCAAGCACAAATCACAACAAAGCCTTGCGGTAATGCTGCGCTCTTCCATTGATTTCTTGTGATCGCGCTTTCCACCTTGCGTTAACGTATATCCTGCATAAAAATACAAAAGTTATATGTTTCTATGCGATGGATGCAAACGATCATAATGTTATGAACTTAATGCTTTTTGGACGCAATATAACATATTTTATCAATGCAAACGTTCATTGTTTAATAACTTAGAACTGTAATAATGTGCATTTCTGCCTATTATCACTATGCATTGAGAATCATACACAAAACTTGACATTTAAAAATCAGTTATAAAACTTGTCATTCGCAGTCTTAAGCTACTTATCCATGGGTCTGTAGGCCTCTTCTAATTGTGTCTGCTTTGAAATAAGAAGAGATCCCTCAGTTATTATCATTAGCTCCCTTTTGAGTTTATTATAAATACTTAATCTCATCGCATAACACTAATTCTATTGCATAATGATTGAACTCATCGCATCTTAACCCATCTCATCACATCATCTATACTTGGCCATTTTACCTTACAACTTGGTTGAATAATGGCAACCCTCGCTCACAGGTGCTCGAGTAGGCAACGGCACACACTTCCTAGCCTATGCGATGAGCGTTCACTTCGCTAAAAATTTAATGCTCCTCGGCTGCAAACACTCCCTTCGCAGAGCCTCATGCCTCACACCTCGTGCACAACTTGTTAATGCTTACGTGAATCATCACATACCATCAGCTAGTTAGCTACTTGCTTATTCTTCAGATGCAGCTGCCCGCTTATTCATTCACAACATAACTTCCAGATTTCAACTTCCAGCTTCAATAACTTTAAACCAAGCCATTATTTTATGAAAGTTCCTTCTAAGAACTCATTCATAAACATCTTAACTTCCTTACTTTAGAATTTTGGCTTTAGTTTCCTCTTGAAAGTTAGAACTCCTCTAATATTTCAAGCTTGTTTGGAAATCCAAGACCTAAATCCTCAGCAAATTCTTCAAACTTCTCAATCTTCAATCGATCAAATCTTGCCTTTGCAGCCTGAGCATTCCTTTCTCACCACTGGTACTTTAAGTAGGTACAAATTCTTTTCCTTTAGTACGTAAAATTGCGCAAGACAATGTTATTCTTTGCAAAATTAATTTATATTTAGGCGTGTATGAAGATTTTGCTTAAACAAGTGCCACCTGGCCCACTAATTCCTAGTTAAAGCTCCTAAGACTGCCACTTAGTCCACTAACCGAGTGAATAAGTTGAAATCCACAAATTAAGTTCGTCGCATAGAGCTTGCATCCATTTAAGTCCTTTCCTGATCATCATATAGCCTTAACTATCATTGCATCATTTGCCTTAGGCATTCTTTATAAGCCTTGCCTAGGTAACTTGGCCACTCGCGCACTGTGTACATTGACTCTCACCAACCTCATGTGAATTTAGTCACATATTTCTTACCAACCTTAGCTAACTCTTATTCACACGAGAGTCAACATCAGTTCTTTTATGGCCTTCATAATTCTTCATAGACCATACTCAATTGTAATGTCCCCTTTGTTGGACTTTTGGTCGTACAGCCTGATATGTTTGGCCACATAGCTTGCCATGGTTTCATCACGTCGAGCTCTCTATTCCCTTCCAACTATTAACTCTTCTTTGTTTAACTCGAAAGGCCATCTCCCATACTCAGGGTATTTTCTGCCCTCCAAGTACTCGAGAGCATCACATTCTAACATTTAGAAAAAAATTTCATTCCTTTGGCCTCAACACTTAATTTTACCAGGTGTTTGCCGCCTTTACCACTCGAGAGCACTACTTCCTAACAATTAGAATATTTTCTTCATTTTATCTTTTACATACAAACACAATAAACCTTCTTACATTTCAACTAATACAAACATCATAAATACATACATATAAGAGCTTAAATACATAATTAAGAGGACTTAAACATAATTAATTAGTAAAACATGTTTAGGGGTTTAATATTTACCTTCCCCTTAGAGAAATTTCATCCTCAAAATTTATCTTAGGTTCGGTCAGATGAATAGGCGAGGATACCTGCTTTTCATTTGTTCTTTAGTTTCCCATGTGGCTTCTTTTATTCCATGATTTTTCCATAATGATATGACCTAATTTGACAAAGTGGTATTTATAAACATAGGGAAGTGCCACAACCCTATAAAATGGTATTTATAAACACAGAACATCCAACTACGAGCAAGTGCTCTGGTGACTAAACTCATACCTACTTGGCAGCAGAGTTACGGTCATTTATTTATGCATTAATCCTGGCGACTTACTTTCGTTTCGACTTGCCCTCCCGTGTGTCATGCGAACATTCAACTACGGGTAAGTGCCCTTCACAACTTAACTCTTATCAACATGGGTTTACCCATTGCGTTGACAGTGGAGTTTTTATTCTCAAAATTTTTCTCCCTTTTTTTTTTTAGATAAAGAACTAAAAATAGCAAGGTCGAAAATAAATACCTCACCCGCAAATTTAAAATGCGGCAATGTCCTCATTGCCGAAAGATTGAAAGAAGTCATGCAATGTTCTTAGGAAGTTTCGTAAAGGGTCAGTTTGAAAGAAAGCTAGTAGACCACTAACTTCTTGAAATATTTCATGAGGTGACTTGTCCTAAAATTAAGTTGACTTTAGTATATATTTAAAAAAATAGAAGTATGCGTTTGATCATTGAAATCATAATTGGCAAAGAGAAAGCATGCGGTGACTTTCTAAATTTATCATTGTTAAATGATTGTGGTACTTAAAGAGGATGTGGTGATAAACTTTCAAAATTAAAAATGCGATGCGATAGTGCAAAATTTGGAATAAAGTCAAGGAAGAATACAACCCCCAAATTTGCGCTGTCGCCCACATTATTTGTTGACGCATCCTACTTTGCGGCGATCTATCTTCTTTGGGATTGTGGTGACGAAATAAAGTAGTTGTGTCTTCGTGTAGTGCCTCCGCAATCGTTCGCCTCGATTGTTGCATGAAAAACATCAAGAGGGTCACATATTTAAAAAAGCAAAGTTAACAAAATCGCTCACCGCAATCGTTTAGTGCCATTTTTTTTAACAGAACTGAAAATATAGTGAAACAAAAATACTGAGGAGTAGAGAAAAGTTGAAGAATTCATGACTCCAACGGGTACTTCACAAAACTTGCGTCCCTGATGAATTTTGATTTGCCTGATAATGCAGGGACCACCTACTTCTTTTTTATTTAGAGTTTCTCAGTTCCACGGAATCAACTTGGCGATGCCAGCCTTCTTCGTGATACACTTTTACTCGCTGCCCATTAAATTTGAATATGTTGGTTTTGTCATCATTAGATAATTTGACCGCGCCAAGCGGGAATACCTCTCTAACTCTGAATGGTCCGGACCAACGTGACTTTAATTTCCTAGGGAAGAGCTGTAGTTGTGAATTGAATAGTAAGACCCTCTGTCCGACTTGGAGGTTCTTGCCGCATATGTGTTTGTCGTGCTAGCGCTTTGCGTGCTCCTTATAAATCTTTGCGTTCTCATATACGTTAATCCTCCATTCCTCTAGCTCGACCAGTTGAAGTTTTCTCGCTTCTCCTGCTTTCTTCAAGTCAAAGTTTAGCTTCTTCACCACCCATAGTGCTTTGTATTCCAGCTCCAGTGGCAAATGACATGCTTTACCAAATACCAATGCATACGGGGACATACCAATGGGTGTCTTATATGTAGTCCGGTATGCCCACAACACATCGTCGAGCTTTGTTGCCCAATCCTGTCGCGAAGTCCTTACCACCTTCTCAAGTATCAGCTTGATCTCTCGGTCTGACCATTTGTCTGCGGATGGTATGCGGTGGCCACTTTATGGAGAATGTTATATTTGCGCAGTAGTTCCTTGACAATATGATTGACAAAGTGAGACCCTTCATCACTTATTATGGCATGTGGAGTGCCAAAATGAGTGATAATGTTTTTCTTCAGGAATTTAGAGACTACCGCCGCATCGCTTGCGATGCATGCCACTGCTTCTACCCACTTGGATACGTAGTCGATGGCTAACAAAATATAAATTTAATCATTCAATGGAGGTAATGGTCCCATGAAGTCGATACCCTAGACATCGAACAACTCAAGTTCCAAGATGGTGTTCATAGGCATTGCATGTTTCCATGAAATGTTACCTGTACGTTGGCACCGGTCACATTTCATCACGTAGTCAGCTGCATCTTTAAACAATGTTGGCCAATAGAATCCAATATGTAATACTTTAACTGCGGTGCATTGTCCACCAAAGTGCCCACCATATGGTGAGTCATGACATTGCGATAATATGCGTTGTTGAGCAGTATTTGGTACACATAGTTGCAGAATCTGGTTTTCCCCCCTTTTTATATAGATTTGGCTCGTCCCAAAACTATGATCTGCATTCGTGCTTGAGCCTCCTCCTTTGGTGATCGATATACTTTTTAGGGAATTGCTCGAAAACCAGATAGTTGACTATGTCAGCATACCAAGGCAATTCTTCAATATGAAACAGTTGCTCATCAAGGAACACCGCACTTACCTCTAACTCATTGCGGTCAACCTCAGGATTTTCCAATCTTGACAAGAGATCCGCAACTTGGTTCTCCGTCCACTTGCAATAAATTATTTCTATGTCAAATTCCTAGAGGAGGAGAACCCATCTGATCAACCTCGGCTTCGCATCCTTCTTTGTCATTAAATACTTTATCGTCGAATGATCAGTGTGGATTAGTACTTTTGTTCCCAGCAGATATGCTCTAAATTTTTCCAACGCAAAAATTACTGCAAGTAGCTCCTTTTCTGTAGTGGTATAGTTAGTCTGAGTACGGTTCAACATCTTACTCGCATATGTGATGGGGTGTAAGATTTTTTTTTCTCTTCTGTGCTAGAGCTGCTCCCATCAACGCACATTAATTCGAAGGGAAGTGTCCAATTAGATGTGATTAACACGGGCACGGTCGTCAGTGCATTCTTCAAAATCCTGAGTGCATTGAAGCAATTGTCGTCAAAGTCAAATTTCCTGTCAGCCTCCATCAACGCACTCAGCGGTCGTGCTATTTTCGAAAAGTCCTTGACAAAACGTCTGTAAAATCCGGCATGCCCCAAGAAACTTTTTATAGCCTTTACACTTGTTGGAGGTGGGAGTTTTTCAATTGCTTCTATTTTTGCCTTGTCCACCTCCAACCCATCCCGGGAAACCTTGTGCCCCAGCATAATGCCCTCCTTTACCATAAAATGGAATTTTTCCCAGTTAAGAACGAGATTCGTCTCCTCGCATCTTTTCAGTATCTTCTCCAGGTTGGCAAGACAAACTTCGTAGGTGTGCCCATAGATAGAGAAGTCGTCCATGAATATTTCAACAGAGTCCTCAAGATATTCTCAAAAGATGGCCATCTTGCACCTTTGGAATATGCGCATTGCAGAGGCTGAACGACATGCGACAAAAAGCGAAAGTTTCGTATGGGAAGGTGAATGTGGTCTTGTCCTGATCTTCTGGAGAAATCATAATCTAGTTATACCCAACATACCCATCCAGAAAGCAGTAGTAGTCATTTCCGGCCAGACGATCCACCATTTGGTCAATGAAGGGTAAAGAGAAATGATCTTTCTTCATTGCCGCATTCAGCTTGCGATAGTCCATGCAAATACGCCACCTGGTGATGGTCCTTTGCAGTATCAGCTCATTATTTTTGTTAGGGACTACCGTCATGTCACCTTTTTTTGGCACGCACTACACGGGGCTGACCCACGTGTTATTTGCTATCGGATAAATGATGCCCGCATCTAACCATTTGATTATCTCCTTTTTAATGACCTCTTTCATCGCAGGGTTGAGTTTATGCTGATGTTCGATCGATGCCTTGTGGTTTTCTTTGAGTTTATGCTAATTCCTCGAATGTCCGCGAGCGTCTAGCCGATCGCTTGCACATGTTTCCTTAGAATGCTCATCAACGCATTCTTCTGGTCTTCGTTATGTTTCGAGGAAATAATTACTGGTAGCTTTTTGTTCTACCCCAAAAATGCATACTTTAAGTGATTCGGTAGGGTCTTCAGCTCTATTATTGGTGGTTCTTTCAAGGACGGTTGCGTTGTTTTTCTTTCTTCATTTTCTGTTAGCTCTTCTTCTTGGGTTGCGATCATCTCAACTTTCTAGTTTGTTTTTTCTATGATCGGATTACATGCAACAATGGATGCACCTGCATCCTTTTCTTCATTTTCATCGTCAGGCTTTTCTTCTCCAATCAAATTCTGGTCGTCATCAGATTCATACAGGTCTTTTTCGTTAGGAAACATCATGGCACGGATGATGTTGAACTTGAGCTTTTATCCATTTACACTCAAAGTGATCTCTCCTTTGTGCACATCAATCTGGGCACGACCTGTTGATAAAAATGGTCGCCCCAGGATGGTGGGCACATCTTTGTCAGCTTCGTAATCTAAGATGATGAAGTTGGATGGTAAGATAAATTTGTCGATAGTAATCAGCACGTTCTTCACCTTCCCCTTTGGGTGCACCAGGGATCTATCTGCTAGTTGAAGAGTCACGGTCGTGGGCACAAGTTATCCCACATTCAGCTGCTTAAAGATCGACAGAGTCATCAAGTTGATGCTAGCTCTAAGGTCACACAATGCTTGCCCGATGTACAGTCCTTCAATGGATCAAGGTATAATAAAGCTCCCCGAATCGCTCATCTTCGGTGGAATTATTGATTTCAAGCTCTGCATTAAAGCCACCATGGCAAACTTACTAGTGCCCTTTTTCTTGGTTACCATATCCTTTAGAAACTTCGTGTATGCGGGCATCTCCTCAATTGCTTCATTGAACGAAATATCAATATGCAATTTTTTTAACTTAGTCATGAAGCGTTGGTACTATACCTCGTCATTCTTCTTCTTTCTGAGACTCTGTGGGAAAGGTGGTAACTGAACACTTACGGTCCCCTTTTCTGTTGGCTTTGAGGTGGACACAACTTCTGGCTCTACCACTTCCTTTTCTCTTTCTTCTTCTTGAGTCACGACAATCTCAGGTTCCAATGCAATGGGAGTAGTCCAGCTAGGCTCCTTCCTTTCACCCTCCATAGTTTTTCCACTCCGCAATGTCACGACTTGACATTGCTCTTTACGTGATCATTGCATGAGAGTTCTGTTGAACACGGTAGGGCCCCTTGCGGTCTGTTCTTTAGCTCATTTGCAATCTGGCCTATTTGTAATTCTAGATCGCGGATAGACGTCGCCTGGCTTTGAAGCACAGTTTCGTTTTTCTCAATATACTGCTTCAACAAACTTTCCAAGGAGGAAGATTATGGCAGTTGCGAACTACTACCTTGGCTGCTCGTCTGATCGTTATTTTGCGGGAAGAATCTAGGTGGCCCTTCTTTCTGTGCTACAGATTGAAAATTTTGCTGTTGATTCTTCCATGCAAAGTTGGGGTGGTTTCTCCACCTGGGGTTGTAGGTGTTAGAGAATGGACTATTTTTCACAAAGTAAATATAATGTGGGTTCTGTGGGCATTCTTCCATTGAGTGTCCATCACCACAAGTCACACACCTTACGGTGTTCTGATTAATTTCATTTACTTGCCCATTTTGCGATGTTGGGCTGTTGATCGCGATTTCTTGAATCAGGTTCATCATTGCGGTCATCTGATTCTGTAGTGAAGCAATAGCACTATTGTTTACGTCGTTATCCTTGATTCTCAGTCTCTGATCGCTCTCTTTCCAATCCTCATGATTTTTTAAGATACGATCCAAGATGTTCTTAGCCTTATCATACGTTTTGTCTAGCAGACCACTAGCGGCTGCCGCATTAACAGTGGTCTGCGAAGCAGGATTTAAACCGTGATAAAAGATTTCCATTTGCAGGTAGTCTGACAATCCATTGTGTAGACAGTCCTGACCAACCTCTTAAACCTCGCCTAGGAATCGCTGAGCGATTTGTCCATGTCTTATTCAAAATTGGTTATTAATTTCCTTCATCTAGCATTATCAGTAGGTGGGAAATATTTCTTCATAAACTTCTATACGACCTGTTCCCATGAAGTGATCTCTCCCGGCTCGAGGGAATACGCCCATTTTCTTGCCTGATCACATTGAGAAAATGGAAACAAAGTTAGTCGAACTTCTTCGGCAAAGTTGTTCAAGAACACAAAAGTATTACAGATTTCTATAAAGCTACGGAGGTGGGCATGCGGGTCCTCACCACGCCGTCCTCCGAATTGTCCTGAAGTCTGGATCATCTAAGGTATCACCGGTTTCATCTCAAATCGACTTCCTAAAGGGCCGGCCTCATGATTCCTAGAGAGAAATCATAGAGGCTTGGCAATGCATAGTCCCTAATAGGCCTATTACAATCGTTTGCCAGTAGGATTGGATTCGTCATGACGTTGTTTTCGTTTGGTGCTCTGTTTCCAGGCCACTCCGCCATATCGTCTTTATCTGTTTGTTGTTGTTGGCGACTGTTTCTTAGTCTCCTTCTGAACATTCTCTCAATCACTGGGTCGTAATTTTTCAGAGATTGATAGCTACAAAGAAATAAAAAAAATTACCGTTAGCACACTGATTTGCCGAAGTCCCCGGCAACGTCGCCAAAAACTTGATGCGTTATTTTATGAGATGAAATTGTTGCATGAAATGCAGTGATGGAAATGCAGCGATGGAAATGCGTTGAGCAACAAGTTTTATCAGGGGAATCCAAGTATAAACCCCACTGAGTTTCCTGGTATGTCCAGGGTCGAACTCAGGGACTTGGGAAAACGGTATGCGGTGATCATTTTTAAAAAGACTTTACGGTAACCGGTAAATCAAATAGTTGTTTGGTGTATAAAATAAATAAATACAGTGGAGTTTTAAAAAGTTGATAATACAGAAAATGCGATGAGTATGCGGCGAACGGGTTGAGAAGGGGTTCGGCTAACACTTCCTAGGATACATTCATGTTATGCGATCATGCAACACACATACAATAGCAAACCATCTCTTGACGCAAATGCTACGGCTTCTAATACTAGAACGCATGTGATATATGCGATAAGTCTATAGGACCTACATATAAGCCTCTTTTCTTATTTATGCGATGATAAAAGGACACACACACAAATAAGGTGACCACATAATATCATACATATCTCTAGGGCGCATGCGATACAGGTTGGCAAATAGAGCTTATCTCTAAGTCCCTATCTCTTGCTTATGCAAATCTAATCTTGCTCTCTTGAGTCTAGATTCTAACCTAGCTCTCTCGAGTCTTTAGGTTCTTTCTTTAGACTCTCTCTCGAGTAGCTCTAAAGGGGTCTTTAGACTCTCTCTCGAGTAGTTCTAAAGGGGTGTTAGGCCCAGCATAAAACAAGATAATCGCATGCAATGAAGGTCCTAGGTCATGTTAGCTTAGTTCTTCTCAACCCATTTCCAAGTCCTAGGTCATGTAGATAAATAAATTCTATTGTATAGATATAGAGTTGAAATACAAAATAACAATGCAAGATGAGAATAAAGAGCCTGGTAGCAATCTCTTGCTTCCCAAGGCTTTTACACTATCTTTTCTACTCTGTTCAAAAGATAGACTCACTCTCGCGAGATTCGGCCCGCTCTTTGCTTTCCATGCCTCTGAGTTCTCTCTCGAGTTGCCCTGAGCAATCCTCCAGCCTCTCTTATCTTCTCTCGCTCCAGCTTAAAATAAAAGAAAAACTAAGAACAAGGCTATTCTATCTAAGGGAAAAATTCTCTAACTGTCTGAACTTCTTTGTTGAAGGTTGCCATTGGTATTTATAGAGCTTCAGGGTGAAAGGCGGCTTCTCTCTTATGATCGTACAGATGGGATGGCTTTAATTCTCTGACTATTTGTCACCGAAAAGCTGAGTGTACTTGTTCTCGTTAGTGGCTTGTCAACTTAATTAGGATTTGACCATCATCAGCTTTCTGTCCCATCGTGATTAATTGTGCCTTTCACCCAGATGTGCCCACCCAGTTGCGTTTGCTCTATGCGGCAATCCTTCTTGAGCAGATGTTTACGAGCACAAATCACCGTAAATCCTTGCGGTAATGTGGCACTCATCTGTTGATTTCTTGTGATCGCGCTTTCTGCCTTGCGTCGACGCATATTCTGCATAAAAATACAAAAGTTAACCTTTTCTATGCGATAGACGCAAACGACCGCAATGTTATGAACTTCATGCTTTTTGGACGCAATCTAACATATTTTATCAACGCAAACCTTCATTGTTTAATAACTTAGCACTGTAATAATGTGCATTTCTGCCCGTTATCACTATGCATTGAGAATCATACACAAAACATGACATTTAAAAATCGGTTATAAAACTTATCATTCACAGTCTTAAACTACTTATCCAAGGGTCTGTAGGCCTCTTCTAATTGTATCTGCTTTGAAATAAGAAGAGATCCCTCGGTCAGTATCATTAGCTCCATTTTGAGTTTATCATAAATACTTAGCTTAATCTCATCGCATAACACTAATCCTATTGCATCATGATTGAACTCATTGCATCTTAACCCATCTACTCACATCATCTACACTTAGCCATTTTACCTTACAACATGGTTGAATAATGGCAACCCTCGCTCACAGGTGCTCGGGTAGGCAATGGCACACTCTTCCTAGCCTATGCGATGAGCGTCCACTACACTACACATTCAACCCGCCTCGGCTACAGACACTCCCTCCACAGAGCCTCATGCCTTACACCTTGTGCACACCTTGTTAGTGCTTACGTGAATCATCACATACCATCAGCTAGTTAGCTACTTGCTTATTCTTCAGATGCAGCAGCCTGCTTATTCATTCACAACATAACTTCCTGATTTCAACTTCCAACTTTAATAACTTTAAACCAAGCCATTATTTTGTGAAAGTTCCTTCTAACAACTCATTCATAAACATCTTAACTTCCTTACCTTAGAATTTTGGCTTCAGTTTCCTCTTGAAAGTTGGAAATCCTCTAATATTTCAAGCTTGTCTGGAAATCCACGAGACCTAAATCCTCAGAAAATTCTTCAAACTTCTCAATCTTCAATCGATCAGATCTTGCCATTGCAACCTGAGCATTCCTTTCTTACCACTGGTACTTTAAGTAGGTACAAATTCTTTTCCTTTAGTACGTAAAATTGGGCAAGACAGTGTTCTTCTTTGCAAACATAATTTATAATTAGGCATGTATGAAGAGTTTGCTTAAACAAGTGCCACCTGGCCCACTAATTCCTAGTTAAAGCTCCTAAGACTGCCACTTAGCCCACTAACCAAGTGAATAAGTTGAAATCCATAACTTAAGTTCGTCACATAGAGCTTGCATCCATTTAAGTCCTTTTCTGATCATCATATAGCCCTAACTATCATCGCATCATTTGCCTTAGGCATTCCTTACAAGCCTTGCCTAGGTAACTTGGCCACTCGCGCACTACATACATTGACCCTCACCAACCTCATGTGAATTTAGTCACATATTTCTTACCAACCTTAGCCAACTCTTATTCACACGAGAGTCAACATTAGTTCTTTTATGGCCTTCATAATTCTTCATAGACCATACTCAATTGTAATGTCCCCTTTGTTGGACTTTTGGTCGTACAGCCTGACATGTTTGGCCACATAGCTTGCCATGGTTTCATCACGTCGGGCTCTCTATTCCCTTCCAACTATTCACTCTTCTTTATTTCACTCGAAAGGTCATCTCCCATACTCAGTGTATTTTCTGCCCTCCAAGTACTCGAGAGCATCACATTCTAATGTTTAGAAATATTTTTCATTCCTTTGGCCTGAACACTTAATTTTATCAGGTGTTTGCTGTCTTTTATCGACAGCACTGCTTCCTAACAATTAGAATATTTTCTTCATTTTATCTTTTACAAACAAACACAATAAATCTTCATACATTTCAACTAATACAAACATTGTAAATACATACATATAATAGCTTAAATATATAATTAAGTGGACTTAAACATAATTAACTAGTAAAACATGTTCAGGGGTTTAATATTCACCTTCCCCTTAGAGAAATTTCATCCTCAAAATTTATCTTAGGTTCGGTCATATGAATAGGCGAGGATACCTATTTTTCATTTGTTCTTCAGTTTCCCATGTGGCTTCTTTTATTCCATGATTTTTCAATAATGATATGACCTAATTTGACAAAGTGGTATTTATAAACATAGAGAAGTGCCACGACCCTGTAGACCAGCATCGCAACACCGATGGCCCTCTGTCACAGCGTAGAAGCATTCGAAGCTACACCCAATACATATTTTTGCTAATTCCATAGCATCGCGGCCCTGATCCCACCGATTCTTTGTGTTCTACCAGCACCTTATAAGAAATCAAAGCCTTTAGGTTATGGTCGGAGTATGATCGCAAGGCTGAAACATAAAGGAACTGATGGAAGAAGACCAAAAATAGTGGAGCCTATGGCTTAATTTGACATATCATAGGGAAATTTACCAGATCTGGACATAGTAAGGATTGAAAAACAAAGAGCTCTTTCTTGATTCTATGGGTGGTGGTGCATGGCCGTGGAGAAAATTTTCTTGTTAATTTTGTTAGTTAACAGAAACTTAACTTACTAACTAGCTATGTGGAGGTACCCCTCCGTGGCTAGCTTCTTAGAGGGACTATGGCCTTTAAGACAAGGGTAGTTTGAGGCAATAATAGGTCTATGATGCCCTTATATTTTTTTAGTCGCATGTGTGATACACTGATGTATTCAACAAGTCTGAGCCTTAACCAATAAACCCAGGTAATCTTTGAAATTTCATCCTTGTAGGGATAGATCATTGCAATTGTTGGTCTTTATCAAGGAATTCCTAGTAAGTGCGAGTCATCAGCTCACGTTGACTACATCCCTGCCCTTTGTATACACTACCTATTGCTCCTACCAATTGAATGGTTCAGTGTAGTGTTCAAATCGTAGCAATGTGCACGATCTGCTGCCTGTGACATACTGAAAAGTCCACTAAAACTTATCATTTAAAGGAAGGAAAAGTCATAATAAGGTTTTTGTATGTGAACCTGTGGAAGGATCATTGTCAATGCCAAAATATCAAATAACTCGCGAAGACATTACAAACTGCTCGCGCCAGGGGCGGAGGGGAAGCAAACATGCTCTTTGTCAGCTCCTCTTCCTTAGCGTGCCTAAACCAAACACTCCGCAAGTTGCACCAAGGAACTTGAAATGAATTCGCCTACCCTATGCCTCAGCCTCAGCGTACAGGGGCCGGAGCATTCTTGTCGTATTACTCACAATGACTATTGACAATGGATATCTCGACATTCACATCAATGAAGAACATAGCGAAATACGATACTTGGTGTTAATTGTAGGATCTTACGAACCGAGCCTTTGAATGTATGTTGCGCTCGAAGTCTTCTGGTAGATATCAAATCACCCATAATTTTATTCTTGATCATCCTCGAGCAAGGTAGAAACACACAAACATCCAAAAAGAATAAGTTCACTTAATTGCAAAGCTCGTTACTCATGTTTTAGTAGTCTACTAAGATCATGCTTGCAATCAATAATGTCATCAAATAACATTTCTCATTCAACTTACTTGACTGCTAATTTCTTGAAACAAAAATAAGAAGCATGACATCTAACTATTTTCATGAGAGATCAATAGATATTCAATATTATAGGTATGGTTAAACATACAATCTATCTATTTGAACATTCAACCTAACATGCATCGATGGTAATCAATATAAAATAAGCACACTAATAATGGAAAAAAAATATATATAACAACACAATTCCATAAAATGGGAAATTTTTGTGTTTGAAGCTGCTGAAAAGTCCATGTATTTATAGAGAACATTTTTTGAAACAATCACAATTTTCTGAAAATAGAATTGGTGTTGTGGCGTTGTAGTGTTAGCCAAATTAAAATTGTTGTCGCCTCCAATCTTCTGACTAAGCAAATAATAGGTGTTCACCGAGCCTAAAACCTCCAATAAAAAGGTGGTACAAGCACTAAGTAGGGGTCAAGTCCTCAGGGAAACTATGAACTAGCCAAGCCAATTAAAGAATTCCATGCAATGGGTGTTCCAGCCCTTTTGGTGCCACCCCCAGAAGACTAAAAATAAAAAAAAAAATTATAATATACCGAACTACTCCTATCACTACAAATACGTAACAATAGTGGTAAGTATAGGGGTCGAACTAAAGAGAGGCCAATAATTAATTATCTCTTAAGCTAAATTTGATCATGGAAAGCAGTAAAAACTGGGATTGGGTTTTGAAAAGAAATGGAAAACATGCAAGAAATTAAATTGCAAAGGATAAATGTAAACTAGGATTAGTTTATCTAGTTTCTAGAACCATTCAATGAAATTTCTATCCTCAACGTTGTAACTTCAACATGCAACCGATTCATGCATGCACAAAAAACGTTCGATGTAATCTAACTAGCGTCTACAAAGGCGGACGACTAGCAAAGAACGAACCTAAGGAGCATCCTAATTACTAATTAAGGTCAGAAAAGCCATACCCCAACTAATCTACATGTTTCTAAATTTTGTTGGGTTTGATAGTGTCCATATAGAATTAAAGACACATGCATTATGTACAAGGACTCTATTGTGTTGATTAATTGTCAAGAAAGCCATATTCAATTAACTAAATTATCTTCGAACCTAGCAATTCATGCATCCTACGAATAACCATCAAATAAAAAATTAACTAATGCTACTTGATAGATTTTAGTCAGACATTCAGGTAAGAACGTGACATAACTATGCGTGAACAGTCAACTTCACAATCATGCTTTTAGAAATTATAATGGTTTTGAAGACGACACAAATTCAGCATGTAATTTATTCAAGAACATAGAAAACTCAAGAAATTAACAAATAATAAAAGCTCCATAAACTAGAAAGAAAACCATTACCTTGAACAATCCATAGACCTCAAAAAGGAAGATCCAATTCATCGTTTACAATCCAAAAGAAAATGAAAATCTAATCTAAAGATACAAAAAAGATAAAGGAAGGGAAAGAACTAGTAGCCACTCCTCGGCTTCCATCAGATTTTGCATCCCCCCTTTGACCTAAAATGAAGAGAGGTATATATAGGAAACAGTCGAAGCGTTGCAATGCTATTACGCGGATGGCCTCAAGCATTTGGGTAGAGGCACGACACTGGCCTGACGCTAACTTGTGCAAGACACGCACATGCGGAAGGTTGGCATCTCCATCAAAACCCATAGCATTGCAACGCTACCCTGCATCTGCAACAACTGCCCTTTGACGTTGAACTAGCATTGGGCTAAAGAATTGATGAGCGTTGCGATGCTCATGTCAGGGGTAGTTTGGTCATTTTTACTCATTTGAAGCCTGGATGCTCAAATGGATCCAAATTCCTTCAAATTAACCCCATTTGGCTCCAAATGCTCGATTCTACCTCTTGGTTGATCGATACCTACAAATAGGATAATTAATATTAAAATTTTACTTACGAGCTTGAGTTAAGCTAGGAATTTTAGCTATTTTTTAGAGCTATCAAACACCCCCAACTTAATTCTTACTCGTCCTGAGCAAGGTAAAAAGAAAAAATCTAGACATGAATCATGTGATGCAAATGAATGGCTCGAATCTCAGGTTAATGTTAACAAACTCTTCACAAAGATTGGGTCATTCAAATGCGTGCACTAAATCAAGAAATTTAAAACTCATTCTTTATCCCCTACGTGTGTGTGCTTAGCCAATCCTATCTAGGTTTTTACTAGCCCGAGAAGGTTTTATTCGATCCTCAACTTGTTTTTCCCCTACTCTAATTTGGAAGATCAAGTATTAAGCTTTTTAGACCCTTGGCAATGTACAACTTAAGCGAACCAAACTTCTATTCTACCCTTTTTTTCTTTTCTTTATTACACAAAAGAGGAACCCTTATCCAGACTACGACACCATCATTTTGGATTGCTTACATGAGTTACATGAAAGACATCTAACTACGAGCAATGTATCCTTTAAAAGAGACAAAACTTACTCATTCCTCCAAGGAAATTTAGCTTAGAGGAAAACTACAGGTGTCATAGTCGCCCCAGGTTACTCACACCCCTAAGAAAGAGGAGTAATGCCCTTAAAAAAATATTATACAAACTTACTTCTACTCTATAATATGTTTTCCTTTCATTTAGCATACAACTAACTCTTACTTTACAAAACAAAAGTTTTGTAAAAACCTAAGCATGCATTACTAAGTTGAGTTCTAGTTACATATCACCTATCACCTAGACCTTTCGAGATGACAATAAGCATATGGACCAAATAACCCAATCCTAAGAATTCAAGACCATAAATAAAATGGTTATGTGTAAAACGCAAACCCTAATTACTTCAAGTAAGAGTAAGTAATGTGATGTCTTCTAATGAGCTAAATGAAGCCATGCCTTAGGAAGGGTAGAAGAAGGAAGCAAGAAAAAATAGGCTCTTGGGTAGCTAAGTGTAAAAGTAGGACAAAACTCGGCTAGGCTAAGGAAGGTCATGCTTGATGATAGAATGCATAATAAGCATATGAATGAGACCAAGCCATCTAAGAAGGTGTAGTGCTGAAGTAATATTGTGAGTGAAGTTAGAAAAAGGAGTTTTGCTAAATCCTAGCTTTCATCACCAATAGTGGGCCAGGTGGCACAAGGAGAGTTCATGCTGGATTTTGGGCGGTAGTATAAGCAAGAAGGTCGAATTCATTGGGTCGGTTTGGATAAACTACTTAGGCTATTTGTGTAATTCCAATGGAATTCGAAAGCTCTGTGTGTCTAATTTCTGTGGTTGGGCTGCTGGAAGGATGAATCGCTGGAATAAGGCCAGAGGGGCAAAATAAAGATGAAGGGTTCGTTTCTCGGGTGAATCCGAGCCATCAGTGAAGAATTGAAGCTCCAAGACGAATTACGAACCATTTTGTGCTAAATATTTGAGGTAATATTGTTAACTTAGTTATGAACAACTTTGTAGAATTGAACTTTTTAAGATGAGGCATGGAAATCGAGTTATATAGTTTTGAAGTTTGAAGTAGAAATTGTTGAACAAGCAGGCAGCTGCTTGAATTGGGGCCAACGATGAAGTTTTGAATCTCCAGATAAAAAGATGAGGAATTTTGAGCTTAAAATTTAAGGTAATGTTGCTAACTCAATTATAAACATGTTTATAGAACGAAGTTTCTTCAAAAGAGGTCCGGATTTTGAGTTATGAATTTTTAAAGTTGTAATAGAGAATCTATGCATGAGCTGACAACTGCTTGGGAAGAACAAGCAAACAGCTCACCGTGGAGATTATAGCGAGATTTTGTGATGAGGATCTCACTAATGAAGGAAATCTCGCTAATTTTGTGATGAGGATCTCGCTCTAGAAGGGAATCTCGCTATCGCTAGAAATTGGGCTAAGTATCGCTGATAAGGTGAGTATCATTGGTATCGCTGATCTCGCTCTAGAGGATCTCGCTGGTATCGCTCTAGAGGATCTCGCTGATATCGCTCTAGAGGATCTCATTGATCTCGCTCAAGAGGATCTCGCTGGTATCGCTTTAGAGGATCTTGCTGGTATCGCTTTAGAGGATCTCGCTAATATCACTCTAGACGATCTCGCTGTCCTCGCTCATGGGGATCTCGCCAGTAAAGCTGTCTTTGTTGATGAAAGTTCCTTTAATAAATGAATTAATTGAGGTATTTTACTAAGAATTCTAAGTAGTTTAACCAAGAATTATGTTCTTTCAGGCTAAAATGAGCTGTGAGAGGCATATAATAAAAGGCCAACGAGCTGTGAGTGACTATATGATGACTTACTGTTTTAATGATTTAGAAACTATGATCTCTTTGAAGATATTTCTCATGCTAAGTGTTTAAATGATGTGCCAAGCAACATATTTGTGAAACTGTTTCTCATGCAAAGTAATCCATTCTGGTGAATTCAGAAAGGAAGTATGGTATTGAGAATGACCTAATAGGTATTGATAAAGGACAAAGAGCTACAAGTCAGCATAGGGTAGGAAGGAAGAAGCCAAGACTTGTAATTAGTATGGATGATAGATCAAGGTTTTGGCATCCTACCAACCTGGTAGCTGGTACGGATAAGAAACCCTTATGTACGTATTGTGGTAAGCATCATCGAGGGACATGTTATAGAGGGAAAAACATATGTTTCCAGTGTGGACAGGTAGGAAATTTCAAGAAGGAATGCCCCAGCTAGGTCGAGAAGTTCAGATAGAACACAAAATGACTTTATAGACAATAGATAAGTCTAGTGGCTCAGGAGCCGAGAAAGGGATTCAAGCGAAGAAAAACGAGAAAGGAAGCATGACGAACTTAGCGGCAGGGCATGTTTTACGAAGTGACCCACCAGGAAGCGGAGGAGTCACCTAATGTTGTGAATGGTAAAGTAACTTTATGTACCAGTATATTTATGAAATAGTTACTCATGGTGCTATACCTTTATTGTTATCTAGCATGTTGTACTGCTTCTAGGAAAGATTGTAGAGAGCATGTCCCTAAGTTGTTATTATTATGCTGTGGGGAGGTTGTAATAGTATAAGAATTTTACAGGCTCTGGAGTATTTGTTGATAAGTATAGTTATGAAGTGATTCCATTAGATTTCCTAGAATTGATGTCACTCTAGAGCATAAATTTTCCAAATAAATGTTACAACCATATGAATTGTTTTAAAGATGGATAATGTTTGAGAGATTTGGTACGCAAAAGACAGTATTTGTAAGAAGCAAAGGAATACTTTCAAGAAGCCTAATATCAGTAGTGAGCTAGAAAGCTGCTAAGTAAAAGATGGGAAGCCTATTTAGCCATGTGACGGTTTCATAGGACGAGAAGATTAAACCTGAGGATGTACAAATTGTACAAGAGTTCCTGGATGTTTCCCTGGAAAGTTATCAGATTTACCATTTGACAAGGAAGTTGAGTTCACTATCGATTTAATTCCAGACACAACACCTATTTTTCAGGTATCATTAAGCATGGTGCTAGAAGAACTTAAAGAGTTAAAAGTTCAGTTACAGGAATTAATAAATAAGGGTTACAATAGATCCAGGGTGTCACCTTGATGACATATTGGTTTATTCAAGCAGTAGGGAAGATCATGGGAATTATTTGAGGGGTAGTTTTACAGACGCTGCGAGAGAAGCATCTGTATGCCACGCTCAGCATACGTGATTTCTGGTTAGACCAGATTGTATTTCTTGGTTATATGGTTCCAGCAGCAGGAGTGAGTGACCCTAAATGCTTTAAATATTTTAAGTAAATTGCTAAAGCTTATGAATATTTAGCAATGTATGTTTTCTGAAAACTATTTATAACAACTGTTCTCAAATAGTTACCAAGCAACGCACCTCACATTAATGTTGCATTTATGCTATGTTTCACAATAACCATGAGGATGCATTAGCAAGGAATGAGTTTGGGCAACTAAGTTATTAAGAGATAAGAATATGCAAGCAAGTAAGTATGAATAGCTCAGTATTGAGGTACATGAAGAAGGTACTGGAGCTTAGACTAAAATGTGAATAACTTAGTACTAAAGTACATGAAGAATGTACTGGAGCTTAGACTAAAATGTGAATAACTCAGTACTAAACTACATAAAGAAGGTATTGAGGCCTTCCCCTAGAATTTGAGTAGCTCGATACTGAACTACACGGAGAAGGTATATGAGCAGTAGTACCTAAGATATGATGGTACTGAACTAGAATTGTACAATTAAGGGAAAAGCTGTGTTTGATAGTGTTGAGAACACTCCATTCTAGCCATGAAATGATGTTGAGGGATTGAGTAAAGATTCTCTCTCAACTAAAGAATGCAAATGATGATTGTAGGAAGAGAACAAGAGGAGTTCCTTCCCAGTTAAGTAGTAACGCAGTAAAAAAATGATAAGGAGTGAGCAAAACGGCCACTCTAGACTAATGGACTAAGGCATAGTCTAGCAAAATAAGAAAAGTGCTATGTGATTTTTGTTTTGTCAACAAGTGAAGCCTGGAAGGCAAAGGCTGGCAGGATTACTCAATCCAGTACCATTACCTGAGTGGAAGTCGGTAGTCACACAGGTAAACATAGACTTTTCACTAGAAATAGAATGTATAGCAGGTTTGCTCAGAGGTCAGTGGCAAACGTGAAGTCTATTCTAGTGAATTCAGAGGAAAGGGTGTAATCTAAAGGAAGTCCTAGTCAGATTAAACCTAAGAGGAGGAAAAAGATGAGAAATAGTGAGCTCAAAATGTACCAGGGGTACATTGAGTATAAAAGTAAGGAACAAATGGTCAGCAGAAGACAAAAAGGAAAAGGTCCAGATTTGCTGATGTTCCAGATAATAACTCGAAGTTTGAATTGTAACTTAGCTAGGGACTAGTACAGTTAAGAAAACCTTATGTATACTGTATGGTAAGCCATAGTTTGGGAAATGTTATAGTACAAAGAATGTCTTTCCCCAAGTATGGGTAGAAAGGACATCCTAAAAGAGTGTTCCCAGTCAGGTCGAGAAGTCTAGTTGACATAAATATTGATTTCACAACTAAAAAGTAATTCAAAGGTATAACAACTGAAAAAGAATGTTTCAGTGGTATTGCTGGAAAATGGAAAAGAACCACCCCAGTAATAAACAAATACTATGACTCAATGGAGAATGGAAGAGTCACCAGAGGATGTGACAAATACAGTGAACCATGATGATCAAGTTGTTCATACCTATTGGTATTATTTAATATGAACAAAGTTAATATCAGAGTAGTACAGCGAAAGTGTAGTAACAAGGGGGAAGAAGCAAGAAAAGAAGAAGGTTGTAAAGTTTATGATCAAAGGATGTTATGAAACTCTAGTTATAAATAAGTCCGAGCAAATTTCGAGGACGAAATTTCTTTTAGGGGGGGGAAGAATTTGTAAAACCCAAACCCTAATTACTTCAAGAAAGAGTAAGTAATGTGATGTCTTCTAATGAGCTAAATGAAGCCATGCCTTAGGAAGGGTAGAAGAAGGAAGCAAGAAGAAATAGGCTCTTGGGTAGCTAAGTGTAAAAGTAGGACAGAACTCGGCTAGGCTAAGGAAGGTCATGCTTGATGATAGAATAAATAATAAGCATATGAATAAGACCAAGCCATCTAATAAGGTGTAGTGCTGAAGTAATATTGTGAGTGAAGTTAGAAAAAGGAGTTTTGCTAAATCCTAGCTTTCATCACCAATAGTGGGCCAGGTGGCACAAGGAGGGTTCATGCTGGATTTTGGGCTGTAGTATAAGCAAGAAGGTCGAATTCATTGGGTCGGTTTGGATAAACTACTTAGGCTATTTATGTAATTCTAGTGGCATTCGAAAGCTCTTTGTGTCTATTTTCTGTGGTTGGGCTGCTGGAAGGAAAACTCACCGGAATAAGGCCGAAGGGGCAAAATAAAGATGAAGGGTTCGTTTCTTGGGTGAATCTGGGTCATCAGTGAAGAATTGAAGCTACAGGACGAATTATGAAGCATTTTGAGCTAAAAATTTGAGGTAATATATCTAACTCAGTTATGAACAACTTTTTAGAATGGTACTTTTTAAGATGAGGCCGAGTTATATAATTTTGAAGTTTCAACCAAAAATTGTTGAACAAGGAGGTAGCTGCTTGAATTGGGGCCAACGATGAAGTTTTGAATCTCCAGATTAAACGACGAGGAATTTTGAGCTTAAATTTTAAGGTAATGTTGCAAACTCAATTCTAAACATGTTTGTTGAAATAAGTTTTATTCAATTGAGGTCTGGATTTAGAGTTATAAATTTTTAAAGTTATAATAGAGAATCTGTGCATGAGCAGACAGCGGCTTGGGAAGAACAAGTAAACAGCTCATCGTGGAGATTATAATGATATTTTGTGATGAGGATCTCGCTCTAGAAGGGAATCTCGCTAGAAATTGGGCTAAGTATCGCTAGTATTACTGGTAAGGTGAGTATCATTGGTATCGCTGATCTCGCTCTAGAAGATCTTGTTGGTATCGCTCTAGAGTATCTCGATCTCGCTCACTGGTCACTCTAGAGGATCTCTGATATCGCTCTAGACGATCTCGCTGTCCTCGCTCATGGAAATCTCGCCAGTAAAGCTGTCTTTGTTAATGAAAGTTCCTTTAATAAATGAATTAATTGAGGTATTTTACTATGAATTCTAAGTAGTTTAACCGGGAATTATGTCCTTTCAGGCCAAGAGGAGCTAGGAGAGGTGTATAATCCATTAAGAGGCCAACGAGCTGTGACTGACTATATGATGACTTACTGTTTTAATGATTTAGAAACTATGACCTCTTTGAAGATATTTCACATGCTCGAGATATGTTATGTATGAGGGTAATCTCTCGTTAAGAGGCCAAGCAATATATTTGTGAAACTGTTTCTCATACTAAGTAAAGCATATTTTCCATGGAATTGACATGATTTAGATATGTTATCTTGTCCAAATGCTATCAGTATATTTTAGTAACTCCAATTTTGTGATGAACCAATATGATGGATGAACTAGTATGATGATTTGAGCACTAAGCCTTAGTGTTCAAGTAAAGGTTTATGACTAGTTATATGACGGATACTGAAGAACAATGAGAAGATATCCTTTCAAATAAAGGTTTATGACTAGTTATATGATGGATACTGAAGGACAATGAGAAGGTATCCTTTCAAGTAAATGTTTATGACTAGTTATATGACATATACTGAAGGACAATGAAAAGGTATCCTAAGAATACTGAAGGACAATGAGAAGGTGTCATAAGGGTACTGATGGACAATGAGAAGGTATCCTAGTCAAGTACCTAAGGTATGACGGTACTCAGTTATAACCACATGCACGTAGGTAATACGACGTCGAGGGATTGAGCAAAAGGGTTCTTTCTGACTAAGGTTGGCATTGAGGGTTAGATCTAATAGTTCACTCTCAACTAAGGATAATGGTAGTCATATCTTCTTCTAGCCTAGAAGGATAATTTGGAAATACTAATGCTTATGAATGTTTATCAACGCATGATATTACTAATGTATGAGTTTTCCAAGTATGTTTTCCATATCTAATGCATGTTAATAGTTTTACAAGCTAGTTCAACATGATTTAAGCCAACTTATTTCGCAAAGCATGAAGCATGCATTAGGGTTAAAGCTAAGGTAGTATGAAGCTTGATGTACTATGCTTTAAATACCTAAGATTGTCAAAGTACATGCATTAGTATTCCTAAATATACTGAAAGGGATATTGAAGGTAGGGAAGGTATCCTAAAGAGTTTTCTATGCTATATTTGAGAACTATTCTTTAAATTCTTTTTGAGAACTTGATAGCTTGAGTGAGCAAGATACTAATGGTAAGGAAGGAATCTGAATAAATGTACCTAAGGTGTTGATGGTACATAGAAAACTCCATGAGCACGTAGACAAGTCTGAATGAGAGGTTGAGGTATGGGTCTCTTAGCCGATAACAGATGTTGAGAGCTAGAGCGATGTATGCTCGTTCTCAACTTAGGAATAATGTGTTAATGGTAGTTTTAAAGGTTTTATGTACACGTTTGCTTGGTATACTCTAGTTTTAGTATTATGTTCTCAATCTTTCGGTTTTAAGCATGAGATTTATATTTTTATCAAGTCACTCACTGGGCTTCTAGTTCATGTTTTCGAATGTTTTTCTTTTTCAGGTAGCGGTTAGTTCCCAAAGGACTATTCTGCTGCTGCTCTGCCACTCAAAGAAACAGGCTGAAGGAAGCGTAATTGAAGACCTATATTAGTTAGTATACATGTGTCTGTCTAGTGACTAGTACTCTTGAAGGGGCTCACTAGGTTGTAGTTTCCATGTATAAACGATGCTGCCAAACCCTGTAATGTAAATGTGTTAAGTTCTTAGTTAATATGTATGTATTCAGGGTTTGACTATTACTTGGCAGGTACGATAGGCAATAAGAGCCAGTAAAAGGGTTGGAAACTGCTGCAGCCACCATTCTATCAAGGTTAAGAGGGTAATTTGGTGCGGGGTGTGACATTATGTGCTCAAAATATGCTAGGGAATCAACAAAAAAGTTTTTAAATTTGGCCCAAAACATTCATACATTTTGTGAATCTTAAACATAGTGAATAGAGAGTTATTTAAAATCTATCACAGAAAGTGATTATCACAATACATGGATCACAAAAATCATATCAGTAGCTTAAACACAAAGTCTAAGCTCAGGTGCTCAAGGACTCACCAAACATGCATATATAACCACCACCCCAGCTTAACTTGATACATTGTCCCCAATGAATATCTAATCTATGCCCAATGAAAATAAAAACAATGGAACAAAAAACCTCCCCTGTAGGCATTTTTGTGCACAGTCTTTGAGGTATGATAGGAAGGCTCGCCTCTCAAAAGATGTTTGTTTCCTCTTTTAAGGACCAAAGAGAGGAACCTACAAAAGAAAAAGAAAAAGTTAAACTAAGGAACCAATAAAAGAAAGCAGAAAATTTATTCACTTGACTTTCTTTAGGTAGGGCAAATTTTTAACATCGGTTGCTCAGTGAACTATCACCTATCAAGGTACAAAGAAATTCTCATATTTCTCTAGTCTCTTATTGAATGAGTCAATATAGCTCGGTAAGACTATAAAGTTTTCCATCTTTTAAAACGAACCAAATGGGTCGAATTAGTGAACTTTTAGATTTGTATAAAAAAAAGGATATAAAATAAAAGACTCAAGGACTGACTCTTCTGAAAATAAAGAATCTAACTCAACTAACTCAACTAACTTGCAAGGAAAAGATGAGCAATATTAAAAAATGTAAGAAATGTCGGTCGAAAGAATAGATCGAGTCTTGGAAGCCTCTAACTCTTTTACCTGAGACTCCTTGAACTGAAGCATGGGTCATACTTTACCTCACTGACTTATTCCTGACATGGCATGGGATAAACATCAACATTACTGTCGAAAGGGTAAAATTTCTCCATGAACTCAACCTCACTGGTATGAACAATGGAAAGCTCTGAACAGTCCTCTAGTGTAAGCACAAGATTGACATATTGGGTTTTATGTCCTAAAACTCGTGGTTTGTAAACAATAAAACTTATTGTGAAAAATTCAATAAGTTGTTATTGAATATATGAATTGCTTATTTAATTTTAGAAATAAATCCAATCACCTAAAAGATCCATGACTATTACATGAATACTTGAACTTTATGTAGAGACATAAAAGTGGATCAGTTTTGAGTAAATTGTCAAAATGATCTATTATACATGAATAAGGTTGGGTGCCTTATTCTGGTAACACTATTGGATGTGGCCACTCTGTAGTTGTTACAAGAAGTTGTAAAGTGCTACAAACGAAGTGATCCTAATTTGTACATGTTATGAAATAAGGAGTGGGAGCATCCTATACAATGGGTTTGTACAAGCTCGGACCATGAAATTAGTTACTCTTACTTTATAACGTTGTTTACTATTTAAGATTGACTATTTCAAAGCGATGGCCTAGGTAACTTGACCTTAATCCTGAGCTAACTATGAACTCTTGTTTATTCCAGATTATCCTTAATTTGAATGGGTGAGGGTTGGCTCAACAGCGCCAGCTCAGTAAACCTCCATTTCAGGAGTAAGAACAGGTAAATAGCTAGGGACATAAGGTGCAAGATGAAATTCACTCCTACTCGTTTTTAGGGATAGTATAGAGGTTGTTCCCTTAAATGCTAACTCCAGGTCTTGAACAAGGGGCCCGACCCTCTCATTGGCTTGAAAGGGACTCGGTTTGTTGATTAGATCACAAACCAATTGTTCATTAGAGGATTAGTGGGACTTATGGAACAGGAGGTAATCACGAGGGTAAAATAGACATTTGACCTAGCCGTTATTACGCCCAACCTGTGAAGGTTATATTACTAATCATGGTTATATCGAGTGGACATAATATATCTACAGTGAGGGGAGTGCAATTATGAGCTTTAGTGGAGTGACCCATTAGTTAACGAATGGGGTTAATTCGGTGTAAAGAGTTTAGCCAATTAATCTTGGATCATTGGAGCTCATTATCTGTAGGTCCACAAGGTTCTCCTACTAGCTCATAAATGGATTATCCATAGAGTAGCGTGATAAGTTAATTTGAAACGTACAAATTAAATTTAAGGGATTAGTAATTATATGTGATATAATTACGCGTTTAATTTTGGAATTAAATTGAATTGAAGAATCAATTAATATCTAAATATGATTTAAATATTAAATTCATGAATAGGGATTCATGATGGTGGAATTTGTGTAAAATTAATTTAATACTTGATATTAAATTAATTAGAATTAATTAAAATTTTAAATTAATTATTTATTATTAATTTTATTGGAAAATTAATTAAAGAATTACTTTTGTAAGATTAATAAATTTTTCAATTTTGAAATCAAAATTAATTTTAGAAATCATTTTTAAATTGGAAAAATATTGTAAAACACGAAATGAAAAAAGTGGGAAATCTCCACTTTCTCAACCAAGAAGCTCACACAATTCCCACTTGATTCTTGATTCAATCTTCCAAGCATAAGGTGTTTTTCATGAACCATTCCTCTTTCATGATAATCTTGCAATAAATAGAAAAGATTGAGTTCAAAATCGGGCATGCAAACTGTGTAAACTTGCTGAAGTTTTGTTGAAAACTTGTGAGGTTGAAGAAGGTGTTCTTCAAGTTTCTACAGTGAGCTTCTTCTCCAAATTCCATTCATTCATGCTTATTTTGAGTCCCACAACTCAATCTAAGGCTCCAAGAGAATAGTATGGAAGACCTTGAGGTGGTTCACCAGATGATTTGGAGAAGGTTTGCAGCTAAATTAGAGATTCAAGAGGTTCTATAAAGGTATGACTTGAAACCCTCTTATTATTGTATAAGCATGCGTTATTTATAGCCAAAATTAATGAATTAGAATGCTTATTGATCCTTGTTGCTTCCGCTGCATGCTGATATACTCTTATAGGACAAGTTGAGGAATAGGACCAACCTCAACAAGCATGGGGTCTTAAGACTTTAGGTGAGACTCAATAGAATCCTGCATATTCTGAGATGAACTATTAGCAAGTTCACACATTATAGAACCCAAAGTCTTACCTTGACTGGTGCTCTGAGGAATCAGCTGCTCAACTTGACGATCATTGCTAGTCATATCATTGCTTAGTTCAGTATGATTAGATGATGGTTCCATTCAAGACTCTTCAAGTCTCCCAACTAATTTAGTAATCGAGCAACAAGGTCACTTAGATTCCGAAATTAATTTACAGCTTCGGATCCAGAATGGATGCTATCTTGCTGGAAACTCAAGGATTCATGATGACTAAAGGAGGATGTCTGCACAATCTCACAAGACTTGTTAGAAAGCTTTTTAATCATATATTCTAAAGAAATACTTGAATTGGAGGAAAAGACATGCATCGATAACAGAGTTTCGTTTAGCATCTCTCAAGGGGGAAAATAATCACACCCAAGACCGAAAAAACTATAAGTGCCTAATAGCCAAATCTTGAACAAGAGAGGTTAATTGTGAAATATGATTTTTAAGTTCATTAAATTCACTTACCTTTTATTCTCTTCGCTGACCTGCTTGCTTCGTGTTCGAAGAAAAAGGAAGAGGAAAAGTGCACTCGTCTTTTGATATGCGTTAATCTCTATGCATCGATGGTCATGCATTGAATTGAAGAATATGCATATTGCATTAAACACGTATGCGATGACCATGTGTTCCTCTCACAAGTTTTCTTGCTTTCTCGCCAAGTATAACGAGAACGCAAGTTTCTCAGAATGATCTGAGATCGAACACATTGACTTGTAACTAAATAGTGTTTTTAAAGTTATGCGTTTGAGGCGATGAATAAAAGTAAAAAGATAGAAGTTAATGGATTATGCGCTACTCCTACTCCTAACTAAACAGATTGAGCAATGGAAGTTTGACGATGAGAATCTGTAGAGAGGTGGCAACTGTTCACGCGTAATAAGATGAATGAAGAGATAGAATTTTGGAGGGAATGAATTTGCTACTTCATTACGCTCAGTTGCAAGAGTAATCTCATATCGCCACACTAACGCATCGCACACCTCTTGGTGGTCAGTCACATGCTTATATCTCTATACAGATGGTTGCGTCGAGCATAAGATTGTTCCTATCTCTAGGAACAATGGTTACTTTACTTTGGTATGTTCCACTACTTACCCTCTCAAGCAGTTGTAGCTAATCAGCTCATAGACAAGAATTGCGGTAGGCTCAGATGTAAGCAATTCTTGTTTTTCATCCGAAATGCGTTAAGGCTACTGGTGGTGCAATAGATGGATGGTGGAGAAGTCTCTCTTTAGCTCTATCTCTGGAGAAAGTCTAGTCGTCACTCGAAAGCAGTTGTGGAGGTGAAGAACTCTCAAAGAATGTCTTGCTCATGCTCTCATCTGTGATCACAAGAATCTGCCTAAGGCAGAGACTCGAATTGTCTAAAGTTAAACTCCAAGACTCAATTTATAGAGTTTAAACGTCGACGACATTGATAACTCTATTCTGACTCACTACTACTTCTGTTGTGGTATAGGAAACGTCAGCATCACCTTATCTTGTTAATGCTCCCAAGGTATGCGTTCATGCTTCTTTCTCTTGAAGTGTCAATGCATTCCACACACTTTGCGATCAATTCTATCATGATTATCACTCTGTAGACGCAGCATTCCATGCGCTGAACTAGTCTTCATGAAGATCAACGCATGCGGTCAACGATGCGGCGGTCTGGAATCAACATATGCGATCAATTCCTGCAATAACTGCAAAAATAGATACTTTGATGTAGAAAAACGCATGATGTAGGGTTAGTGAGGATTTTCGGTGCTGGTTGATGCAAGCTCACTTTTTCGTATGAATTTTTGGTATTATTAATGCATATCCTGCTTATTAGTCCTTGTGATTCTAAGTAAAAGGCTACGATGGCTTGTATTTCTATAAGCTATCACTTCACACCAAGCGCATAGTAGATATTCATATCATCCACCACGAGAAAAAGAAAAAGTGGACACAAGAAAAGAAAAATATTTTTGGGTTTTTAAAGTTTACAAGTCAAATTTAACTAAAAGAGATTAATTGGCTTACCTCCCCGGCAATGGTGCCATTTTGTTCTAGCTCTTTTGGTGTCACCCCCAAAAGACTAAAATTCAAAAGAAATTCATAATATACCGAACTATTCCTATCACTATAAAGTCATAGCAATAGTTGTATGTATGGGGTCAAACCATAGAGACTAGGAATTAATTCTCTCCTAAGCTAAATTTGACTGTGGAAAGCAGTAAAAACTAGGTTTGGGTTTTGAAAAGGAATGGAAAACATGCAAAAAATTAAATTGCAAAGGATAAATGTAAACTAGGACTAGTCTATCTAGTTTCTAGAGCCATTCAATGCAATATCTATCCTCGACTTCTATAACCTAAACATGTAACTAATTCATGCATGCATAACAACCTGCACGATACGATCTAATTAGCCTCTATAGAGGTGACAACTAGCAAAGATTGAACCTAGGGAATGTCCTAATTATTAATTAAGGTCGGAAAGGACATACCCAACTTATCTACATGTTTCTAAATCCTATTGGGATCGATAGCGTTCACATAGAATTAGAAACACATGAGTTATGTTCAAGGATTCTATTGTGTCGATTAATTATCAAGAAAATCGTCCACTAGAAATAGAATGCAGAAACTAGGAATAGCCATCAAGGATTCACATTGTGTCGATTAGTTATCAAGAAAATCATATTCAATTAACCAAATTATCTTCAAACCTAGAAATTCATGCATCCTAGGAATAGCCATCAAATGCACAATTAACTAATGCTACTTGACTGATTATAGCTAGACATTCAAGTAAGAACGTGACGTAACTAAAAATCAATTAGCCATGCACGATTATGTGTGAACAATCAACCTTAGAATCATGCTTTTAGAAATTATAATGGATTCGAAGATGTCACAAATTCAACATGCAATTTATTAAAGAATACAAAAAACACAAGAAATTGGCAAATAATTAAAGCTCTAAAAACGAGAAAGAAAACCGTTACCTCGAAGAATCCATAGAAAAATTGAAGATGAAGATTCAGTCCATCGTTTACAATCCAAAAGAAAATGAAAATCTAACCTAAAGATACAAAAGAGATAAAGGAAGGGGAAGAACTAGTAGCCACTCCTTTCCCTGCACCAAATTTTGCATCCCTCCTAATACGAAGACAGGTATATATAGGAAGCAGTCGAAGAGTTGCAACGACATTGCAATGCTATACGCAGATGGCCTCGAGCATTGGGGTAGAGGTGCGATGCTGGCTTGCACAAGAGATGCGCACGTGAGGAAGGCTAGGATCTCCATCAAAACCCGTAGCGTTGCAACTCCAGGGACAACATTGCAACGCTACCCTATATAACAGGTTTTATTACGGGACAGCTCATGATGTTCATATCGATCTATTATGCGCCTCTGCATCTAGCATTGGGTAGACCTCATACAATAACTGTCCTAGCTCTACTGTATCTTTTGTTTCATTTCTTCTGGAACAATCACAAACACTTTTTTCATTATGGATCTACTACTAGAAACTCAATGCGTAATCTTAGCATTCAATGTGTTATCTGTAGCTATTACCTTTAGCATTGGGCTAAAGAATTGATGAGCGTTTCGATGCTCATGTCAAGGGCTGTTTGGACATTTTTACTCCTTTGAAGTCTGGATACTCAAATTGACTCAAAATTGCTTCAAATTAACCCTATTTGGCTTCAAATGCTTGGTTCTGCCTCTTGGTTGCTCGATACCTACAAAATAGGATAATTAACATTAAAAATATACTAACGAGCTTGAGTTAAGCTAGGAATTATAGCTCTTTTTGAGAGCTATCAATGGGGAGGGGGTTGTTATGAAAGAGGATTTAAAAGATAGCATGCAAAATATGTAAATTTGAGACGAAAACATAGCACGAAATTGGGTTGAAGTTATCAATAAAAAGGCTCTTGGGGATAGTTCATTAGGTTCAAATTCTTTCATCGAAATTAATGAAAACTCATTCAACTCCATAAAACCTATTAGTGAAACCTAATAGCCCGATTAATCAATTAAGGGTTTTAATCCAATTGACCCTAAACTAGTCTTAAACACTTCCTTCTAAACGAGATTCATGTTTAAGAATTGGGTTACTTTGTTGTGACACCCTGTGAATTGGAAAGCCTAGACTGATGACATGGTTGAATTGGGTGAAATTAAATTAGGGCACACAAATGTGAGAGCAGAAAAAGTCTTAGCTAAGACAAGGTTTCTTAATTTTCGCAACCTATTCTACACTTGTGCAAAGACGTCGTGCAAAATTTGCATACAAAAATCTAATAAACTTGATTTGTTAGTTCAACTTTATCAAATTCCGTTCAAGATAAATTAAAATCACACCCAAAAGTTCATAGAGTTGAACATAAACAAATTAACATCCTCAAGAATTTGAACTAAACTAATATTCCCAAGACAGAGGGGTTTCCTAGCCTTTCCTCGTTTCCAATTAATGCACAATTTTTGAGAAATTGAAAGTAATAATGAAAAGAATTGAGTGATGGAAGAAAGAATTCTGAAAAATAGATGAAAAACTCCCAAAATTGTTCTCGATTATGGCTCCAATTCATCCGCTCTTCAGTTGGAACTGAAAATTTCATTTTATATTATGATTGTAGCATTGCATTGCTACCAAGAGTGTTGCGATGCCCTTATCTAAGCAGACTGATGACGGGCAGAAATGCACGTTATTATAGGCCTTTTATTTAGAATTATGAGGGTTGATAAGTAGAATATGAGGTGATTATACTAAGAATTTATGTGAAAAGTGAGCTTGAATTGATCAGTATGTAAAATCTCGGTTAACCCACTATTATGCATTATTTTGCGTCCAATTGTCTATTTTTTTAGCTATCGCAGGAATTGATCGCATGCGGTGAATCTCACCATCGCAAAGGTGATTGAATACGTTCGTCATAGGGATGTTGCAGCCATTAACCGCATACATCCATCACATAAAGGTTGCGGCTACAGAGAAATAACCATAATAGAGGGATGAACGTAAGAGTGGTGGAATGCGATGGTACTTCGGAAATCAAGCATGCATGCATACATTAGGAGTACCAAAAGATGATGTTGATTTCACCTACCATGCCGTTAGTAGCAGAGATTCAGAGCAGGTTCATCACACCGTTAGCAGCAGAAATACAGAGACGGACCATTAATGCTATCGGCGATCGAGCTCTATAAATAGAAGCCTTAGAGCCCAACTTGAAATCATCTGAGCTTTTTCCTTAGAGAAGATCCTTGTGATCATAGACGAAAGCGTGAGAAGACATTTTTTGAGAGTTTTTCATTCCTCCAACTCATTCTGAGTGACGATCGAAGATTCGTCGGAGATAGATCTCAAGAGAGACTACTCCACCACCCATCCATGGCACCACCAGCAGCCTTGACACACATCTGATTGAAGCAAGATATTGCTTACATCTGGCCCTATATCTCCCTTCTATCTCTGTATTGTATTACATTTTGGCTAAAGACATTAATACATTTTGTGATCAATGCATTTCTCTATCTCATTCGTTTCCATCTTCATTTACCTCTGCTTTCTTATCCTTTACTTTCACTACAACGACTAAGTAAGATTGCTAGAGTATCGCATACTTAATCATGCGACATAGACATATGAAGCATGTAGCAAACCACCGAGAGGTGTGCGTTACGCGAGTGTTGTGAGAAAATCCTCTTTACTTAATGTGAGGCTGTAGCATTGCATGTCTATGAGTGGTCGCAATACATGTCTATGAGCTAATCAGCAGCGACTAACTGCCAGAGAGGGTAGGTAGTTGAACTCACTAAGCAAAGTAAGAAGTGTTCCTAGGGATAGGAATAATCTTATGTCAACCATGCTTTATGTGATTACTTATCTTATGAGTGCATCATTCATCATTCGGGCATACTTAAGGAGTAGCATAAAAATCAAATCTAGGCTTAGGAGAGTAAGAATGGATCGCATAAGCAAGAATGGAGGTTTAGGAATAAGTTCTATTTGTCATTACACAGCGCATGCACCCTATTGATAAGATAAGTTAGTATGCGGTCACATCGCATGCGTCCAGAAGTAGGATACGGTGGTATGTGGTCACCTTGTTTATGTGTGGGAGTGCGTGAGCAAGAATAGAGGCTTAGACATATGTCCTATCGACCTATCGCATATGCATCGTACTCGTCTTAGTCAATTGTGCTGGCTGGGGTTACCCTTGCGATCAAGCTTATTGATGCGGTGAAGTCATCCCCTCCACCATTTTAACTATTTTTCCATACATCTTATTACTTCCATTTCTTAATTTGTTTAGTTAGAAGTAGGAGTAGCGCATAGTCCTTAAACTTCAATATTCTCTTATTCTTCGCCACAACACATTACTTCATAACATTTAGCTACAAGTCCCTGAGTTCGACCTCGAATCACCTCGAGAAACTTGCGATCTCGTTATACTTTACGAGAGAGCAAGAAAACTTGTGGTAGGAACTCATGGTCATTGCATACATTCATAGACGCATATTGCATATCCCTTACTCCAATGCATGACCAGGGACGCATGGAGAACGAACAATGAACACATATTTATTTACTCCATTTTCCACGCATCACAGACAGGTGAGAGGTAGGGATTTGGCACAATTTTTCATTGCACGCGCATGGAAATCCCATGTCCATTAGAAGTTGTAGCATTGTGACGCCTTGGCCAGTGTTGCAATGTTGCCCTATATATGATGCTTCTATCTTATAGCATCGCATTGGAGAATTGTAGAGGCGTTTCAACGCTGCTTGGATGTTCCAAAATTGGTGCATACTGCCTTTCAGCATGACGCGAGGATCAAGGGAGGATTGCGATGTTGCCTTTGATGGCATACTTGTAATTATTCTGACTTCTTTCAACTTGATGCATCGAACTCCCATTTTTACACTTTTTTGGCTCATTTTGCATCTGAATGAAATCTTGACTCCTTGGGATGGACTTACCTACAAAATAAACAATTTATGCATAAGAAATACTCAATAATAGCGGAATTAAGGACAAAATATTTGCTCTTTTTTAGAGGTAACATTTAGCACGCAAGACCCTCATCTAATTCCCTTCAGACGCAACTCAAGATCATGATAATGAAAGAGTTAAACAACATGCAACAAAAATATCAAGGATCCATAAACATTCTAATTCATTAATTTTGACGAAAACTAAAGCATGCTCTTCTTATCAAGGATCCATAAGCATTCTAATTCACTATGCTCTTGGAGTTTTAGGCAGAGTTGTGGGACTCAAGAACAACTTGAAGATGTAAAGAAACAAGAACATTTCACAGCAACCGATTGAAGAAGACAGTTTCTTCTTCACATAAATTTTTCTCTCAAAATTCTGCATTCATTTTTTCTCCAACAACTCCAATCTTCTTTATATATAATAGATGAACATGCAAGAGATGGAGTGCATGGCTTGCAGCTCATGATCAAAGTAGAGAGGATAATGGCTTTTGTGTGAGAATAAAGATGATGGTAATGGAGAAAACTCATTTTCCATTTTGTGCAACCATGCAAAATGTTTTTCCATTTTCTTTTTAAAACATAAAATCATTTTAATTCAAAAATTATTTTCTTGAATTAATTCATAAATTAATTTAATATCAAATATTAAATTAATTTTTGCACAATAATCATCTTCATATATTTAAATCATATTTAAATATTTATTCTCTTGTTTCGTTTAATTTGAACGTTTCAAATTAATTTCTCAAGCTACCCTAAAGCTTATTCATTTACGAGTTAGTAGGGGGACCTCGTGGACCTACAGATCATGGGCTCCAAAGATTCGAGATTAATAGGTTAAACTCATTAGTCCGATCTAACCCCCATTTGTTAACTAATGGGACACTCCACTATAGCCCATAGTTGAACTCCCCTTACTATAGATATATTATGTCCACTTAATAACCATAATCAGAAGTTGATCATTCATAGCTTGTTCGTAATCACAGCTAGGTAAAAAATACCGTTTTACCCCTGTGACTACATCTTGTTCCTTAAGTTCCTACTAATCCTCTAATGAACAATTATGATTCATAATCTCTATGAATAAAATCTTTTCTCTATCATGAGAAGGCAGGGCCCCGTTTGTTGAAGACCTGGAGTTAGTACTTAAGAGAACAACCTATCTGCTAACCCTAAATAAGGTAGGAGTGAATTTTATCTTGCAAGGCTATGTCCCTAGCTATTCATCTGGTTTTATCCCCAAAATGGTCAGCTTATTGGGCAGTGTTGTAGGACTACTCTCACCTTTTGCAAATCAAAGGATAACCCCAAACAAATAGGAGTTCATAGCTAGCTCAAGATTAAGATCAAGTTATCCTAGGCTATATAATAAATGAAATAGTCAGTTTTAACAGTAAACATTCGTTATAAAGAAAAGTGACTATTTTTGTGGTCCAGTCTATATGTAAACTCATTGGATAGGATGCCCTCACTCTCATATCTCAACATGAACGATTTGTGGATCACATCGTTTGTAGAACCTTACAACTTCTAATAACAACTACAGAGTGGGCCGCATCCAATAGTGTTACCAGAATGAGATACCCAATTTCATCCATATACTCATTAGACCATTTAGGCTATATAATGTCAACTTGATCTTGTTTATGTCACTACATAAAGTTACAGCATTCAGACTATAACCAAGGATGCGTTTATTAGATTTTCATAATAAGATGCAAAATTAACAAGTCATCGTTATTGATAAAATAGAATGTTTTACATGAACTACGAATTCTAGGACATTCCCAACAATTAATCCAATAAACACATCCTTGGCTATAGTCTAAATGTCGTAACATTATGTAGTGACATAAACAGAATCAAGTTGACAGTATATAGCCTAAATGGTCTAATGAGTATATGGATGAAATTGGGTATCTCATCTTGGTAACACTATTGGATGCGGCCCACTCTGTAGTTGTTACAAGAAGTTGTAAGGTGCTACGAACGATGCGATCCACAAATCGTTCATGTTGAGACATGAGAGTGGGGGCATCCTATGCAATGAGTTTGCATATAGACTGGATCATGAAAATAGTCACTTTTCTTTATAACGACCGTTTACTGTTAAAATTGACTATTTCATTTATTTTACAACCTAGGTTAACTTGATCTTAATCTTGAGCTAGCTATGAACTTTGGTTTTTTTGGGATTATCCTTTGATCTGTAAACGGTGAGAGTAGTCTAACAACACTGCTCAATAAGCCTACCATTTTAGGCATAAGACTGGATGAATAGCTCGGCACATAGCTTTGCAAGATGGAATTCACTCCTACCCTATTTAGGGTTAGCAGATAGGTTTTTCTCTTAAGTACTCACTCTAGGTCTTGAAGAAAGAGGGCCCCACCTTCTCATGATAGAGAAAGGATTTGATTCATAGAGATTATGAATCAAAATTGTTCATTAGAGGATCAGTAGGAACGTAAGGAACAAGATGTAGTCACAGGGATAAAACGGTATTTTTGACCTAGCTGTGATTACGAACAACCTGTGAATGATCGACATACTGATTATGGTTATTAAGTGGACATAATATATCTACAGTGAGAGGAGTTCAACTATGGGCTATAGTGGAGTGTCCCATTAGTTAGCGAATGGGGATTAGATCGGACTAATGAGTTTAGTCAATTAATCTCGAATCGTTGGAGCCCATGATCTGTAGGTCTACGAGGTCCCCTTACTAGCTCGTAAATGGATAAGCTTTAAGGTAGCTTGAGAAATTCATTTGAAACGTTCAAATTAAATGGAATAAGAGAATAAATATTTAAATATGATGTAAATATATGAAGATGATTATTGTGCAAAAATTAATTTAATATTTGATATTAAATTAATTTTTAAAAAGTCATTTTTGAATTAAAATGATTTTAAATCATTTTATGTTTTAAAAAGAAAATGAAAAAAATGTTTTGCATGGTTGCACAAAATGGAAAATGAGTTTTCTCCATTACCATCATCTTTATACTCACACAAAAGCTGTTATCCTTTCTACTTTTATTCTCCAAGCATGGGCTGCAAGCCATGTACTACATCTCTTTACATGTTCATCTATTATATATAAAGAAGATTGGAGTTGTTGGAGAAAAAATGAATGCAGAATTTTGAGAGAACAATTTTTGTGAAGAAGAAACTGTCTTCTTCAATCGGCTACTATGAGATCTTCTTGTTTGTTTACATCTTCAAGCTGTTCTTGAGTCCCATAACTCTGCCTAAAGCTCCAAGAGCATAGTAGGGAAGGCTTTGAGGTGGTTCATGATGGTATCAAAGACAGTAGCTGTACAAACGTTTTTTTGGAGAGTTCATCAAAGGTATGTTCTGAAAACCCACTTTTTAAGAAGCGCATGCTTTAGTTTTTGCCAAAATTAGTGAATTAGAATGCTTATGCATCCTTGATACTTCCGCTGCATGTTGTTTAACTCTTTCAGATGACGGGGTTAGTTTGAATTGTGATTGCAAGGAAATTAAATGACAAGGGTTTAAACAGCATAAATGTAAAGAGTATAATTAAAAAAATGGAAAATGAATTGATTAAAAACCTGTCCTAGGGAATTTTGATTCTACCCATTCATTTTGATTGATCATAGAACTTATAAATGCATTGTTTGTTGATTTTATCCTTGGCTCATTTTCCTGGAGGTCCAAAGCAAGACGTCTTAATTCAATAATTAATTACTTAATTAATCTAGAAAATCAATCAATTAAGTTTGAAAGTGTCCATATTAATTAAACATATTTGCTTTAAGCTAGGGAATTAAGGTAAGACAATTAACATCACGGATAGCCTAAGTACTAATCGATTTGACCCTAAGTTACTAATCGATTTCATTCTTGAAGTAAGTTAATCATGCAAATGTTGTGATAGGATTGTTCTAAACAATCTATAATTCATACCCAAGCGTGCTTTAACCCTTGTCCCTTTGAGATTAATACATATAGATGGATCGCACCCATCTCACTCTAGCTCAATAAAGAAAATACGAAAATTGGCCAAATCTTTCATAAATTTTAAGCTTATAAATTAAAATACATAAAGAATAATAAAAGTGCAACAAGAAATCTAGAAAATAGCAAGTCTCTCACCTAGATGAATGAGTTTCGTCCTACCCTAAGCTACAAGGGGACATACTTAAGTCGCCCATGATGTGCCAAGATGAATTTGAAAGTTGATAAATCAAAATACAAGTAAGAAAGTAGCAGGAAAGGAAAATTACTGAAGAAAAATCAAGCTCAAGATAGCAAAATTGAGATGATATGACCTAATTTTCAAAAGTTATATTTATAAATGCAGAGAAGCATTGCAGCGCTATATGGCAATGTCGAAGCATCGATGACCCATTGCCATAGTGTAGTGTAGTGTAGAGCTACATCCAATTGAGATTTTCATTAATCTCTGGTGCGTTGCGACACTTCTCCCATCTGAGACTATTGGTATTTACGTCGTGTCGCAACACTTAGTAGCACTGTAGTGCTCTAATCTTGGGCACACTTCTATTCTTAGAGCTGCACCTCAGCATTGTGTGGGGCTGCCCAGGGGCATTTTGGTCATTTTGAGTTCATTTTCCTTAGTTGATACTTCAGAGCTCCGCTTTTTTCATCTTAGCTCAAATCTTGCCCTGATAGTTAATTTTTCTCTATTAGTTCTCATTAACTACAAAATCATAGAATATACACGTAAAATCTTCACCTTTCATTATGTGATACATAACCTTATGTGAAGATTGATTGGCTATTTAGAATGGTCTATCTACAACATTGCATAATTGGTTTAATTTACGAATGAAATCAATTAGTAACTTACAGTCGTCTTAGAGAAATCCCCTATGCTTGATGTGGGTGTGAGATTTTTATGGATGCTATCAAACCCAATTAATTGAGTATCTAGTTTAACTAAATTCTTAGTTAAATGTATTCGGGCGCTTGTGACTAAAATTGTGGTAAGTAGACTAAGGATATGGATGAATAAAAAACTATCTTTAGAAGTGTTATGATCAATCAAACAATTGGGTGGATCCTAATTCCTAACCTAGGCCACTTTTATATTTCTTGCACACTTACTTTCTTGCACTTTACTTGTTCGCATTTTATTTTTCTACTCGTTAATTCTCTAACCATCATTATACCCCCATTTAGAGATAGAATACTTAACTTTTTGAAAACTATATTTGTGCTTCCATGTAGTTCCACTTGGTTTTGCTACTAATACTACTTAGTTGTAGAGGTTGATTAGATCGATAATTATAAATATTATTTGATTGTAAAAACCCTCGAATGTTCTCACTTTTAAATTGGCATTGAGCAATGCTCCTTATTTCCTTTATTTTTTTTCTAATGATTCTAAAAATTACCAATTTTATCACATTTGTTCTCTAATTTCACTCTTTGTTGGATATATCAATTATCAAAGAAGCAGAGTTGTAAGAGAGATTGAGTGTGTGCAACAACGAAATAAGAGGTTAAGAGGACAAGGTGATGCACATGGCAAAGGGCTAGGCATCATTGGCCAAGCCTCATGGTAAGGTTAAGAGGACAAGGTGATGCACATGTAAAAAGGCTAGGCATCAACCTTAGGTGTTGGTCGCAAGGGAAGTGTTGAGGAAAGGCACTAGCTGAGTGGAGGGATGCGTCCAAGTAAGCCTATGTGACCAAGGGAAGGGTTATGCGTCCAACTGAGGCCATGTGGCCAAAGGAAGGGTTATGTGCCTAAGTGAGGCTAGACGCTAGGTAAGTTATGTGACCAAAGCAGGGGTGGCATGTGTTGAGTAGGTAAGCTTGGGGAGCAAGTTTGGGTTGATAGCAAATTAGGCATGTGGCTAAACAAAGTGAGGTTTGGGCTGAAACAAGGATGAGGTGGGCACATTGTAGAGCATGCAAAGGTGGGAAAGTCTCCTCAAAGATAGGATATGCATTGGCCTACACAAGAAGAAGACATCTAAGCTATGCAAAGAGGTCTCAAGGTTGATGCATTGGCACATGCATACTGAAGGCAGCTGGGCATGCAACGTTGGCATGGTGTTAAACACTGATGGTTTTTGGACTCCTATAATAGGTCAATTAGGGGATGTTGGCTCTCACAATTCACTCCTGCAAATCAAGAAAAAATTGTGTGGAAGTGTTGATAGAGGAGTGTACTAAGTGATCCCAGACTGCCTTTTGTTTTGGAGAACTGAGGGGTGAGGAATTTGCATTGGAGGTCAGAAGGGTCAGTTGGTAACATAGGGCAGGTGCCCATCGCACACGCCATAATCTGGTGCACAGAGCACAGTACATGCATGCGTGCGCACCCCATCGCAAGGCGTGCCTCCTGGATGACACGAACGACCGTTAGCTGCACATCGCACGACTGAGCAATCCAATGCATGCCCGTGCATGCTATGTTGCCCAGCCCCTCATGTGCATTCGCCCACGTCCTAGTCGCCACGCGGTGTGCCACTCATCTGCGTACAGCTGTGCAGTAATCCTGCACGCTTTCTACCCACACCGCCCACCAATCTACCTAATTTACCTCAAAAGTTGTATTTCCAGAAGCTAAACCTATTTTTGAGTAGGTTGAGGTGGGAAAGTTAAAATATTCAATTTGAGGATATATCTAAGACCAAAATTGATTAATTTGAGAAATTGGGCTAATTTAAGATTTCTTTGAAATAAGTAGAGATCGAGAAAATAGGACCAAGAACCCTTCGAAGAGATAGTAGAGAAAAATCACAATAAGAGATGGTGAATGGTTCCTACTTTCATATAATTTGTGAATTATATGTATATATGCTATTAAACATATATATGTAAGGTTTGGAAATTTGTATGATCGAGAAATGTGTTTTCTGGCTTTTGTACATTGATTCTATCATTGATTGATTTCTGTTGTTTTGCTAGAATAATTGTTTTACCTTGACTTTGTTGGATAACATGAATTGACGATAAATTGGGATGGTACACTGGAAAATTGTTAGTGTGTCTCAAGCACAACTAACACGATATTATCGACATGTGCACATTCGGCAGGCTAAATGGGTACTGGAATTGTTTCTAAAACTATCATATTGGGAATAAATGGGAATACTTGGGAAACACATGATCATGCCAGAAGGAGCTAGTTACCATGCTAGGAGGTTTATATTTTTATGTGTTATGAATGCTTGATTGTCAAATTTGTTTTTCCAAAATTAAATTTCAAAGAAAGACTAATTTTCTTATAAATTATATCACTCATTAGGCTTTGAACTCACGTTTTTCAATGTTTTATTTTTCACCCCAGTCAGTAGAAAAAAAAGGATGTTCTGGAAGTGCCACTAAAGGTCTAGAATTACCACTCTTCCGAAGCGAAATCTTGACTCTAGTTATTATTAGATGCCCCTAGGGCTAGTTAGGGTCAGGAATGTGTTAGTATGAATTCTTGAAACTGTCATTAAAAGTTAATTTCAATATAAATATCTGTTATCCGATGAGTTGGTTTAAGGATGGACAGTAGGTGTCACAAAGGTTTTGTCTACTATCTTCACATCTCCTTTCAGGTTGGGGAATGAACTTGGGATGGGATGTGACAATTTTGATATGTAGTATCTGGATTGTCCTCAGGGACTACCAGGACCCCAAACAAATAAATTTAGAAACCACTCTCACGAGCTTATATGTAAGTGGAAACGGGTCATCTCCACATGAAATCTTTGATGATTTTATCCTTAACTTGAATTCGATGGGTAATAAAGGGGTTTTTGAGATTGGTTTGTTTGCAATTGAATTTAAATTGCATAAATATAAATATGTGACATATAACGGGAATTCCTTTATATTAAAAGTCTAGCCTAGGGATTTGGAATCCACCCATTCACTTAGTTGATCATAGAACTTCTAAAATCATGCAACACTTACTTGTTTGAACCTTAGCCCATATGCTAAAGAAGACCCAAGCTATATGCCCTCATGTGTTAATTAATTTCTTAATCAACCTAGATGCTCAACTTATTGGGTTCACTAGTGTCCATGTCAATTAAACACCTACATTAAGAAAGGTAATATAGCTATGTCAATTTAATAACCCGGTTAGACTAACTTACTAATCGATTCGTTCTTGAAATTGGTTAATCATGCAATATGTTTGTGAAAAGATCATTCTAAGCAACCTAAATTCACACCCATGCATGCTTTAACCCTTTCCATTTGAGATTGAAAATACAATAGATACATTCCTACTCTCTCGCGATCAAGAAATAAATGAGAACTGACCAAAAACTCATAAATTCAATTCATAGAAGTGAAAATTCAAGTCTCCCATCCAAGATCTAATGAGTTCCAATCCTACCCTAAGCTAGAAATACTTACCTTACCACTCATGGTGTGCCAAGATGAAATTTAATGAAAAGAAAACCAAAATTTCAAATAAAATTGACTGGGAATGATAAAAGCAAAGGGATTTGAATTCTCACAGCGAAAGCGTAAGAACACTTGTTGTCTTAGAAATTCATTTCACTAAACTTAAGAAATAGATAAAATGAAAACTATACGATGAACATACAGATCTTAGGCATGCTTCTACACAAAATATAGAGGGGGAAAAGTACATAGTGTACATACCCTTGAAGATCCATTCTTCTCGCTTCCTCTCCGATGAGATCACGATCAGTGAAATTCCTTTTTGCCACGGACAATTCTCTTGAATACAGCAATACGAAGCCTTTTGGACACTACTATAAGAAGTCTTCCTAGTTATTATTAAGGAGAGAACCAAATGTAAAAGGGGCTACTTTCTTGTGATTAGTTAGGACGCCTAAGAATTGACTAGGTATGATTCCCTCCAGTGAGTGTATGAAAGTTAGTATCCATAACTAAAATGATGCCATATTTAAAACCCGTGATTCTAACTGAGGCATCTTAGTGGACATATTACTTTCTTGAAATTTGCAGATAATTGATGATCGGTGCATGAGCCAAAGTAGGGAGAAAATTGGAGAAGATTTCTTGAACCTAGCTTTAGTTTCTGAGTTTAAATTGAATGTGACTTGTGCGCACACACACATGGGAGATGATTAAATTTGAAAATGGATGACCATAACAATAGACCTGCTTGAATGTTTATGTTTGAGTTCTCAACTAACTATTCTCTGAGGCATGAATCACTAGCACACTTATTTAGAACTTTTCTATTTTCTTTTTTCTTCTTTGCTCGTGACTAGCAAAATCTTATGTTTTGGGTGGTGAAATGCAAACAAAATGTGCGTTATTTACATTAGATTTTAGATTGTTTTTAATATGTTTTTATCATATGTGATGTGTTTACTAGTGATTTCCAGGATTTATGATCGAGAAGTTAACTATACTCCAAATAAGCCAAAAAGGATTAAATTAGGCTTAAAGTAGTCAAGACTGAGCAATGTTCCAAAGGGAGTGAAGAATAGATAGGAAAAATGCTATGAATCAAAATGCAGAGGAGCATTGCAAAGGTAGCGTGAAGCATTGTTTGACGCCAGAAGGAAGTAGCTGCAGTTTAGGAGGCAGCATTGCAATGCTAAGATAGAGCGTTGCGATGCTTCGACAAAATCAAACTAGCGCTGCTGTCGAAGCATCGCAACACTAGCATTCCTTATTCGAAAATTTTGATAATTTTGGTAAGGATTTGGTGCCAAATCTCGAACCCTCTAATTAATTTGACGACTCTGAAGATTGAGAGGGGAAATTTTGACGTGATTGGAAGACATCCAAACCTGATTTTGAGACCAAAAAGAGAGAGTTCTTTCCCAAGATGAGAGAGGGAAGATCAATTTTGAGACCGTTCACTTTTTTATAGGCAAACGAGGTTTTCTCTGATTCTTTATTTCTCTCTACTTGAATGTTATCGATTTTGTATGAGAATATGTTCTCGAGAACCATGAGCGGCTAGATTCTTTGTTTTAGGGTGTTGTTTGATTTACATATGGATTTGAGTTAATATTTAGGAATTTCATGGAATTGAATAACTATTTATCTTTTAATGTTACCGTTTTGATTGAATTTGATTGGCCATGAATAAATGTTAGATTGATTGTTTAATTCGTAGATTGTGTATTTAATCAAACTTGTAACATTAAATTGCTATTAGCCTCTCACGTATGTAGTCAGAAGAGTAGTAAAATTTGATGATGACAATATTTAATGCCATGAGTTTTAATTTGATATCACGACATTAATTATCATTTAGAATTGCATAAGAAAGAATTGTTTTCAAATAACAATGAATCGGAATGTAGTTTCGAGACTTAGATAAACGGTATGCTTAATTCCATGATTGACCTAAGTACTGTACAATAAAATATGTAATAAAAACCGACACCTTAGAACACTCTTAATTATGAAATTATATTTCATTGTCTTATTTTAATGCTATTTAATCAAAACAACAGTCAGTTCGACTTTCCATTTCCTTATTAAAATCGATACAATTCTAAATAATTAAGTAATTACTGTTTGTTTGATCCGTGAGGATATAATCGGCCTCTTAAGCTGTTTTAATATATTATAACTCGATTGCGTTCGCTCGTGTAACCATTGCACATCAAGTTTTTCGTCGTTGCTAGGGATCAAAATAATAGTTTTTTTCCTTACTATTCAAGAATTGGAGAAATTTTAGACCAGAGCTTATTTTTGTGCAATCTTTGTTGGAGTTTTCTTTTGTACATGCCCCATGATAAGGACACACCTCTTTTGCCATTTTATACTGAGATTGAATGTACATTTAGGAGAAATCTTGGAGTCAAGCAAGAAGTGGAAGAAGTGATGACTGAAGAAGCGGAGAAGGTCATTAGGGATTATTTCCAATAACCCTTTCCTATAACTCAGCTCAGGATTGTGAATGCACCTATAAATGCATACAATTTTTAGTTAAAATTATGATTCAAATGCCAAAGGACATTGCTTTTAGATGATGCCCTATTGAAGATCCTCACAAGCATCTCAGATCATTTCTTGAAATTTTTGGGATGATAAAAATTAATGGAGTTTCTAATGATGCCATAAGACTGAGATTATTTCCTTTCTCTTTCCAAGATCGAGGTAAGGATTGGCTTGAATCAATTCTATCGGAGAACATTGGAACATGGGATAAACTAGCTCAAATCTTTTGTAATAAGTACTTTCCGCCACCCAAATCTTCCAGATTGAGATATGAGAATGTAGCTTTCTCTCAACAGCCCAATGAACAACTCTATGAATGTTGGGAGAGATAGCTTTCTCTCAACAACCCAATGAACAACTCTATATGCTCAAAATATGCTAGGGAATCAAGAATTTTTTTAAAAAAATTTGGCCCAAAACCATGCATACATTTTGTGAATCTTAAACATAGCGAATAGAGAGTTATCTAAAATCTATCACAGAAAGTGATTATCACAATACATGCATCACAAAAATCATATCAGTAGCTTAAACACAAAGTCCAAGCTCAATTACTCAAGGACTCACCAAACATGCATATATAACCACCACCGAAGCTTAACTTGATACATTGTCCCCAATGTATCTCTAATCTATGCCTAATGAAAATAAAGACAATGGAACAAAAAACTTCCCCTGTAGGAATTTTTGTGCATGGTCTTTGAGGTGTGACAGGAAGGCTTGCCTCTCAAAAGATGCTTGTTTCCTCTTTTATGGACCAAAGAGAGGAACCTACAAAAGAAAAAGAAAAAGTTAAACTAAGGAACCAATAAAAGAAAGTAGAAAATTTATTTAACTGACTTCCTTTAGGAAGGGAAAAATTTTAACGTCAGTTGCTCGATGTGAACTGTCACCTATCAAGGTACAAAGAAATTCTCGTATTTCTCTAGTCCCTTATTGGATGAGTCAATATAGCTCGATAAGGCTATAAAGGTTCCCATCTTTTGAAACGGACGAGATGGGTCGAATTTGTGATCTTTTAGATTTATAAAAAAAAATGAAAATAAAATAAAAGACTCAAGGACTGACTCTTTTGAAAATAAAGACTCTAACTCAACATACTCAACTAACTTGCAAGGAAAGTTAAGCAATATTAAAAAATGTAAAAAATGTCGGGCGAAAGAATAGATCGAGTCTTAGAAGCCTCTAACTCTTTTTACCTGAGACTCCTTGAACTAAAGCATGGGTCATACTTTACCTCACTGACTTATTCCTGACATGGCATCGAATAGACATCATCATTACTATCGAAAGGGTAAAATTTCTCCATGAACTCAGCCTTAGTGGTATGAACAATGGAAAGCTCTGAATGGTTCTCTAGTGTAAGTACAGGATGGACATATTGGGTTTTATGTCCTAAAACTCGTAGTTTCTAAACAATAAAACTTATTGTGAAAAATTCAATAAGTTGTTATTGAATATATGAATTGCTTATTTCGTTTTAGAAATAAATCCAATAAACTAAAAGATCCATGACTATTACATGAGTACTTGAACTTTATATAGAGACATAAAAGTGGATCAGGTTTGATTAAATTGTCAAAATGATCTATTATACATGAATAAGGTTGGGTGCCTTATTCTGGTAACACTATTAGATGCAGCCACTCTGTAGTTGTTATAAGAAGTTGTAAAATGCTACAAACGAAGTGATCCTAATTTGTACATGTTATGAAATGAAGAGTGGAGGCATCCTATACAATGGGTTTGTACAAGATCGGACCACGAAATCAGTTACTCTTACTTTATAACATTGTTTACTGTTTAAGACTAACTATTTCAAAGCGATGGCCTAGGTAACTTGACCTTAATCTAGAGCTAACTATGAACTCCTGTTTATTCGAGATTATCCACTTGAAGAAGAAGTGGAGAGCTTAATGATGAATCTAGTGAAATACAAGAACCTGAAGAAGTTTCTAAGAAAGAGCAACCAAAAGGAAAGGTAACTAAACCATAGTCATCTTCATGTAAGTCTTCTTCACCTTCATCTTTTGTGCCTAATAATATCCCTTATCCTTAGAGGTTCTAGAAAAATAAGTTAGATGAGAAATTTTCTAAGTTTCTGGATATTTTTAAGAAATTTCATATTTACATTCCTTTCATTGAAGCTTTAGCACAGATGTCTAATTATGCCAAATTCATGAATGATATTTTGTCAAAGAAAAATAAATTTGAACTGTATGAGATGAATGCAGTGTCATCTTGCAAAAGAAGCTTTTTCCAAAATTAAAAAATCCAGGGAGTTTAACTATCCCTTATACTATTGATTCTCTATCTATTAAGAAAGCCTTGTGTGATTTAAGTGCCTCTGTTAACCTTATGCCTCTGTCTGTTTAAAGGAAACTTGGATCAAAGGAAGTGAAGCCTACCATAATTTCCTTACAAATGACTGATAAATCTTTAGCATATCCACGAGGTATTATTGAAGATGTACTTGTCAAGGTGGGCCAATTTATTTTTCCTACAGACTTCGTGGTTCTTGACATGGAGGAAGATTTTAAGATTTCCATCATCTTGGGAAGACCTTTCTTAGCCACAGGGAGAGCAAACATTGTTGTTGAGGAAGGTAAGTTAACTTTTAGAGTCAATACGGGCAAGATACCTTTTGGCATCTATCCATCACTCAAGAGCTTTAATGAGGTAAGTACATGTCATAGGATAGATAGCAAAGATGAGAATCCTATCTAGTATGATTGTGTATTACCTCCTATGCCATCTCATATGAGTAGGAATGGTATAGTTGTTGGTTTTTGTGGCAATGATGACATGATTATTGACCCTTTGGTTGGTTGTTATGATAAGTTTTCTTTTAGGCATGGATATGATACTTTGATCTCAGGATGTGCAAGCAAGAATGAGAGATTTAAACCACCGCGGCCTCCATCGTGATGAATAGGGTTGGTCTAGCTAAGAGATATTAAACCAAGCGCTTGTTGGGAGGCAACCCAATATTTTTACTACTTTATTTATTTTTCTGTTTTTTCTTTCATTGTTTTCTTTTAAAAATTAGAGAGTCACTCATTTATTTTCATATTTTATTTTTCACTGTCTATTTGCGATACAAAGTACTCTTTCTAGTAGACTGTTTAGTAAACTCCCACACACTCCCAAGCTTGTTTCTTTGTGCTTTATTCTTTTCTTGCACAAAGGATAGTGCAAATTTCTAAGTTTTGGATGGGAGGTATCCTTCGTACTTTTGTGTTTGTTTGTTTATTAATGCATGTTTATTTGGGTTTATCCTACTATGCATGTTATGTTGAAATTTTGAAGAAAATTTTAAATTTTTTTATTGAGTTTTGAAACATTGTATACTAGTTCTTTGTTGTGTGTTGTTGATGTTGATTGTCCATGATGAGACTTGAATATGCATATTAAATGAATCATAGTGGAAATAGGAGAGTGATATCTTGAAATATGATCTTTCTATGTTCCTCTTTGAGTTTCCCATATCATGAGCATGTAGTCAATTTAATTTGGAAATATTAACTAAAACTTATTTAGTGTATTTTGTTGTCACCTCGAAAGGCCCCACCAGTTAGAGTGTTGATGTACATGATGGATTGTAGTGTTAGACTGAGAGGAAAGAAAATAATATAGCCTTTGAAAAAAAAATAAAGTGATCACTCATGTGCTTAAGAGAAAGATTTTATTTTATGTTTTATAAACTTGTAATGTGTATGCATGGATGGGGTGAAAATAGCTACCTTCCAGTGGTTAGTTAGGACACCTAGGAATTAACTAGGTACAGTTTCCTGCAGTGGCTGTGTGACAGCTAGTACCCCTAGATAAAATGATGCAAGTTTTAAAACCCGAGATTCTAATTAAGGCATCTTAGTAGACATATTACTTTCTTGAAATGTGTGGATACTTGATGTTGGTGCATGAGCTAAAGTAAGGAGAAATTGAAGTAGCTTTCTTGAACCTAACTTTAGTTTATGAGTTTTAAATTGAGTGTGACTTACATACATACTCATGGGAAATTATTAGATTTGGCCATGGATGACCATAACGATAGACTTGCTTGAATGTTTCTGTTTGAATTCTCAACTGACTATTCTCTAATGCATGAATCACTAGCACTCTTATTTAGAACTTTTCTATTTTCTTATTTCTTCTTTGCTCAGGACTAGGAAAATATTAAGTTTGGGTTGGTGAAATGTACATAAAATGTGTGTTATATGCCTTAGATTTAGGATTTATTTTAATATGTTTTTAATAGATTTGATTTGTTTGCTCGTGATTTCCAGTATTTATGATCAAGAAGTTAATTGTACTCAAAATAATCCAATAAGGATTAAATTTGGCTTAAAGGAGTAAAAACCGAGGAATGGGCCAAAGAGAGTGAAAAAAAAGAGAGGAAAAATGCTATGTATCAATAGGCAGGGGAGTATTGCAATGCTGATTGTAATGTTGCAATGCTATGACGTGAAGTGGTGTTTGATGCTAAAAGACAGTAGCTGCACTTTAGAAGCCAGCGTTCCAATGCTTCAGCAGAATCAGACCAGTGTTGCAACATTGCCATCGAAGCGTCGCAATACTGGTTTTCCTTATTTGAAAATTTTGATAATTTGGTAAGGATTTGGTGCCAAAATTTGAACCTTCTAATTAATTTGATGACTTTGAATACTAAGAGAGGAAATTATGATGTAATTGAAAGACATTCAAACCTAATTTTGAGACAAAAAAGAGAGAGAGTTCTTGCCCAAAAGGAGAGAGGGAAGATCAATTGTGAGACCGTTCACCTTTCGGACGTGTTAACAGAGAGAAGGGTGGCGATTTCTACCAAAGGAGGAGCATTCCGGAAGGAGTTTTCTCTAATTCTTTCTTTTTCTTTACTCAAATGCTATCGATTTTATATGAGAATATGTTTTTGAGAACAATGAATGGCCAGATTCTTTGATTTAGGGCGTTATTGGATTTACATATGGATTTAAGTTAATATTTAGGAATTTCATGGAATTATATAGATATTTATCTTTTAATGTTACTTTCTTGATTGAATTTGATTGGCCATCAATAAATGTTAGATTGAATGATCAATCTGGTAGATTGTGTATTTAATCGGACTTGTAACATTTAGTTATTATTAACCTATCACGTACGTAGTTAGGAGAGTAGTAAAAGTTAACGATGAAAATGTTTAATGCCTTGAATTTTAACTTGATATCACGACTTTAGATATCATTTAGAATTGCATGAGAAAGAATTGTTTTCGAAAGACAATAATTCGAAATTTAGTTTCTAGGTGTAGATAAATTGTATGCTTAATTCTATGATTGACCTAAGTATTCCATGATTGACCTAGAATCTGTCCTTAAGGGAGAAATTCATCTACTTATTCTAACAAATGAAAGATTGAATTACATCATGTGTAGTTTCAAGCGAATCCCCAAAATGGTAGGCATATTGAGTCGGCGAATCAGGCCACTCTCACCCATGCAAATTAAAGGACTACCCTCATAAGCAGGAGTTTACAATTCACTCGGGATTAAGATCAAGTCATGTATGGTCTCTCTTTATAGTATTGTTACTTGAAATGTAAGTTTCTTCAAGTAACAACGTTATAAAGATAGACTAATCATTTCGTGACTTGGTCTTATACAAACTCTTTGTATAAGATACCTCCTCTAACACGTCTCTACATGAACGATCAGGACCATATTATTTGTAATACTTTACAACAATTGTAACAATTACAAAGTGGGTCGTATCTATAATGTCACTAGGATAAGACACCCAACCTTATTCATATACTACAGACCATTTAGGTTATTACTTAAACATGATCTACCTGTATGTCACCACATAAATGTTTAAGCTACATAAAATAACCGAGGATCTTAGTTTATTAGATTGAGTTAACGTACATTTGAAATAACAGTTATTTTATTAATAACAATTTATTTATACAAGTTAACAAACTACGAGAATATAAGAGATTTAGACACCAAATTCGAGAATAGAATGGCCTGATTTGGCATACATGTATATAAAGGCTTGGCACTGCGGTGCCTAGGGATAGCGTCACAGCACTAGCCACTTTTGTCCAGGTGCAGAGGGGTGCAGCAATTGAGGCGCAGCCGTGCCTTTCTTCAGATCGCGTATGTCAAAGTTCGGAGCACTTTGACAATACTCTAATTATGCAGCTACTGGAAAATGTGTTGGGTGCAGTGCCGAGCGAGTGTCGCTATGCCAAGTGCTAAGCGCAAAATCGTCAGTTATCTTATCTCTCTTCATGGTAGATGCTCTGAAGTTCTATTTTGATTTTGTTTTTATTTTTATCGCATTTCAGCTCCATGATCAAATCTACCTCATGGTTGTTCAATATCTATAAAACCATAGAACGAATGTGTAAAATCTTACAACGAGCCCGAATTAAGCAGGAAAAATAGCACTTTTACGATGCTAATAGATTGTTAAGACCGATTTCATTGTTTCTTGGATTGCTTAATGAATTGATTATTCTAGTATATTTGCTCTTATGCTTTCGAAAAATTGCCCAGTCTTTTGATGGAATTTGATTGAAAGGAATAGTACACGTGAAAGGAATCATTAAATCCTAAAAAAACTAGAATAAATAAGCCTAAGAAATAGTACACAATTTGTGCACCATCATTCCTTTCAATTTTTTCCAACAAATTATACCATCTCTGACAACGAAAAAACAATTTGATGCAGCAAATTCATTCTAAGCGGTAAAATCAACTTCGAAAAGTCAATAAATCATCCAAAAGATAGAGCTCAAAAAGGAAAATAAAAAAAATCAACAAAAAAAAATAGGCCCATGTTTTGAACCCAAATGTAATGAGTAAAAACTTATGTATAACTTGCTCCATGCGAAACATTGCGATTAGGTTGCGAGAAATGAGTTGAATCAAGATTTTCTTTCGGAGAAATTTGAACTTTTGATTCAATGAGATGAAAGAATGAGAAAAGAAACAAGAATTTTTCTTAATTCACTTTGTTTTAAAACAATAAGGGTACAATAGTAAATTCATCTTATATAAAAATCAAAAGGTCCCAAAGTACAAATTTTTTCAAAAGGGTCTTTTAATCCAAAACTAAACCCGAGGACTAAATGTCCTACAAATATGTACAGCTATTGAAATGTCTTGAATTTGTTTGCTGGCGCTTCGAACAACCTATTCAGAAATCGTATTCAGCATATTTATTTATTTACAGTTATTTACGATTATGACTGTAGGGTTTAGAGTAGTGCGCTCTATAAACTCTCTAACCCTAGAGGCGTCGTTTTGATGTAATTTCTGATAACATTCTCTCAAATAATATTATTCTCCCTCTGCCCGTAGACGTAGCTAACACACTGTTAGTGAACCATGTATATCTGTGTGTTGATCTTCTTTATTTCTACGTTTCTTTTTATGTTCTTTAATTGTCCATTTCGCAACAACAACAAAAACACATATGAGCAACCCTAACTTCCATAACAGTCGCATACTGAAAAATGAAAAAAAATTGACAAATAAAGGTGCAGAAGAGAAAACCTGATAAGAAAAGTATTTTGCAGAATATGCATTTTCGTAGAATATCCCTTAGTTGGAAAACTACAATAATACTTAAACATATATTTCCAACCACATAATATCGAACAAATACAATTTCTCTTTATATTCTATGCAATTTCTCTTTATTTTTCATATAACTAACCCTCCTATTTTTTAACTTTGCTTCACTGACTTTACTTTGGTCATTTTGATGGTGACTTTATGAGCATATTAATTGTCATATTATGTTTGTTGATGCTTTTGTGTCCTACTTTTAAACTGTGTATCCTCATGTTTGAACTCATGATATTATAAATATTGTCGTGTTATATTTTTATTTTTGTTAATGTTAAACAATGTTATTTTAATTATTGGCAACAATTTTAATATTCTTAGACTAAATCATTAAATAATTGTTTGTGCCTTGCGATAAAGGGCTCTACAAATCTACTAAATATCCACTAAAAATATAAGAGAGAAAAAAGGAGAACCAATAAAACAGAAATTCTCGGACCAAAGATTGATAACACTGCACCTCAAACACATGCTTCTAACTCTCAAGTTTTCCAACACAACCCCCCAAATACTACATTTTGATTCACAGACTTCTCATCTCAAACACGGTTTTATGATTTCCAAACTTCATAATCCCAAAACAAATTTGCCTAGCTAGGGGTTCTAATTCTGAAACATAGGGCCAAATTATATCCCCTTGACAACATCTTCTTTTGTCTTTTCTTTTTTAGTGATTGCTTAAAAAGTAAAAAGTAACCATTTGTTTACTCTCATTATTAATCATAGCTATTGTTGATGTCAAAATCTAGACTGAAAAAATATATTTAACTTTCACAAAACACTAACGATGAAATTGTTGGAAGAGAAGAAGAATATAGTCTACAAAAGAAAAAACCTATACACGGATGTGATACTAACCATAAACACTGGGATGCTTAGGTCAAAGAGTTAAATGGTGTGGAAGTTAGGGAGTTCAAGAGTAAGATATCAATTACCTCATATAAAGCTATAATGATATATTTATTGATATGATTGACCTAGGTTGTTCCGATATTTGTTTCATACATCTTATTGAACCAAAGGATATGCCCTGTTTCACATTTGGCTAGGGTCAGCCTTGACCATCTTCTTCTAAGTCCATTTTTGTCCTATAGTGATGCTTTAAGCTAGGAGAATGAGTGGAACATGTCCTATTAGTTATTTTGCTAGGTTCGATTTCGACCTTGGTCATCGCCAAGGTCCACATTAATTTGACCTTTCACCTGAACTAAACTCTCTCCCTTAGACCTATTTTGGACCTACGATGCTAATCTTTGTCTCAAATCTGGTCATTTTCTCAACCTTCCTGCTTTTATCCTTATTATATGTGGATTATATCATAGTCCTCACTCATAACAATGATATTTGAGAAAACTTTCCCTTATTACTGGATAAGGTTTATGTACACGTGCAAATCTTATAAAGTTTGTGGCCACAATTTTTCTTCTGTTCAACAATTTGTAAGCTAAGGTGGTTAAAAAGCTTCTAATTTCTAATATCTCGGCCGAGAATATAGGTCTAAACAAACTAAATTATATTCACAATTGCCATGGTCACAACTTTTACAACATATCATCAATTCCACATCCTACCACATCTTTATTCAATCATTAAGAACAGAGGTCTAAAAATGAAAAATAAAGCACACCAAGTGGTAAAGCATTGTTAGCCAACCATTTCGATGGACACAACTCAATCTCATCTTCAACTATTTAAAATGTGATAAATTTGTAAACCATTAGTTCATCAGCTCGTGACGGCTTCAAACTGCCCATATAAAACGATTTTATTAGCAGCATCACTTTACAGTTGTCAATCGATCCGATGGAAACAGATGAGTTTTTTCTTTTTCATTTGTTTTTTCGTAATAATTTTGCATTCTTTTTTTTAGTATTAGTAGGTCATTCTTTTTACACGAAATTAGAAACGACATACTTTTTGGATCCGAATTTTCAGTATGGTTTCTACATGGTTTTAGATTTCAAAATGTCACGCGCTTTTATTTTTGAGTTTTATTATTAGTTTTTACTTAGATGTTAAAGTTTTAAAATATTACATTTTTATCTTTAAATTTTGAATTTTATTTTTATTTGGTTCTTACATTACAAGATTTATATGTTTACTTTTGATTTTTCATTAAATACTCACTTCTATTGTTATATAATAACATGAATCACATTATAAATTAGTCCAATTAAAACACTGAAATTACATTGATACTGTTAGTTAACTCAAGCTGCAAATTTAGTTTAGTTGTTTTAAATTAGTTTAAAGTTCTAGTTTAAGAAAAGTTGTTAAGTATCTATATTTAGAGTTAGTGGCTAATTTTGTGAAGTTAGATTGGTGGAGTTTATTGTTGGTTTTATACGTCAACCAAGTTATTTTTAGCATGTAGTATCGGTATTAATAAAGAGAAGTGATTGAATAAAAATACACACTTCTCCAATTCTCTTCTTTCTCTCTAATAAGAATAATAGTGGTATTAGAGCTGAATTCTTAAGGGACTTGTGTGTGAGAATTAATGAGATATGTCTCAGAAAAACTGAGTGGTACACTTGTTAGAAGTGAGTGAGATGGAGTCAAGATCAAGCAATCTTTCTTCATCAACTCCACCTTTAATTGATGGTGAAAACTAACAAGCATGGGCTATTAAAATGGAAGGCTACATATACAGTTGTGATTATTGGAAAGCAATAGAGAAAGACTATAAACTTGCTCCACTTCCTAATAATCCAACAATGAACCAGATCAAGACTTACAAGGATAGAGTCATGAGGAAGGAAAAAGTTAGAGCTTGCTTATGCAACAGTAACTCTTGCCATAAGTAATAGAATCATGATCTTGAAGTTAACAAAGGAGATTTGAGAATTCCTTAGAAGTGAGTAAGAAGGAGATGAAAGGACTAAAGGTATGAAAGTGTTGAAATGGATGAGGAAATTCGAGCGGACTTAGATGAAAGATTCTAAGTCCATTTAAAGTTGATTAAAATTGCCAACATGGCAAGAGCATTATGATCTTTTTTATCTGACAATGGATTAGTTCAAAAGTAAAATTCCAAAATTTCAAGTAAATTTAAATTAATTATCTTAAATTTATAAGAATTTTATGTTTTTTTAATTTTGGTTTTGGAGCCAAAATTAAGTTAAGTTGAGAAGTTAATTGATTTAAATTTATTTGATATGAAATTTGGAGATTTTAGTGTTAGTTTGTTTGAAAAGTTGAGATAATGAGATGTTCATAATGAAGGAACTGGTGAAGGTCTAATGCGGAAGCGAGGATCGATCCCAAAATCCAATTTTTACATATAGAGAATTTTACAAAATCTAATTAAAAAATTATGCATTAAATTTAAATTTCCAACATGCATTTAGAAATTGAGAAAATGATCAGGAACTTACTCTTGAAGATCAACCTTCTTCACGTAATTCATTTTCTCCGGAATCGTCAGAATCGCAATGATCTCGAAATCCTAATTTGCCACCATCAATCAGAAACTCATGTATTCTCCGTAGGGGAGGATAATTTGCAAGAGGTGTGGGCTTTCATGTATTTTAGGTGAGGGAATGAAATTGATTGAAGGAGGTGGTGAGATCCAAATAAATTTCTCTCTTAAAGCTTCTATTTTTTGTTTTTTGTTTTTTGTTTTTTTTGTAAAAATCAAGAGCAAGAGAAGAAGAAAACTTAGTAGAGAAAAAAATTGGGGAGGGAGTTGAAAAATGGGGGAGGGAGTAATATTTGTTAAAAAATTAATTAATTGAAAATACTATTTTAATAAAACATTTAATATACATTTATATGACAACAACTTTATTATATATTATATATTAAACTATATATTATATCAAATATAACGTATAACATATAGTTTAATATTGTATCAAATACAATATAACCTATAGTTTTCATTCTTTCATTCATGCACGATATTTAATATAAATCTCATTTATACTAAATTTAATTATATGAATCCAATTAACATAATTAATATTTGAATCATATTCAAATATTTATTCTCTCTTAAATAAACTTTATATTATAATATATCATATACATTATAGTAATTATATCATATATAATAAAATTAAATTAATTATATCACATACAATTAATTTCTTCAATTAATTTGAACAATTCAAATTAATCCAAAATTGATTCTCCTTTAATCTCTGTTGAGCTACGATGGGACCTCATAGACCTGAAGATTGAAGCTCCAATGGTACTTAAGTAATTAATTAAATTATTCTAATTAACTATTCAACATTCATTAACCGTCGGGCACTCCACTAAAGATCGATAGCTACACTCTTCGCAATACAGATATATTTCCGTGTCCGTTAGATATAACAAGTCAATTGTAGATGACTCTTCACAAATTGCTCGTAACTAGAGCTAGGCCAAAATTACCATTTTGTTCCTATAGTTATATCTAACTCCTTAAGTACCACTAATCTCTCTAATGAACAATAAGTCATAGTCCAATTACAACCAAACCCCTTTCGAGCAATGACAGGGTATGGCACCACATTGTTCAAGTCATGGAATTAGCTCTTAAGGGAGCAATTTATCTACTTACCTTGACGTCGAGGAACGAATGAATTTCGTCTTGTGTAGTTATGTTCCCAACTCTCCAATCAAATGAATCCCTAAAATGGTACGCTATTGAGTTGGCGATTTGGCTACTCTCATCCATACAAATCAAAGGACCACCTTCATAGGCATGAGTTCACAACTCACTCAGGATTCAGGTCATGTCACCTATGGTCATCCTTGTGAGATGTAAGTCTCTATTACGAATGATGTTATATAATGAGACTCATTTCGTGGTACAGTCTTATAAAAATATTCTGTATAGAATAGCCCGCTCACATGTCTCCACATGAATTATCAGGATCAGATTTCAAAACTCTAATACCCGTCACATTTTTTGACCCTGAAAATTACCCTAATACCCGTCACATTTCAAAACTCACTCAAACCCTCCAAACCCTCACTTTTCTTTTCTATTTTTACTCTTCTCCATTTCAAAAGTTCTCAATCTCACTCCATTTCACTCTTCCCATTCTACATTTCCTTGTCATTCTCCTTTTCATTAAAGATCATTGGGAGTTTTCAACTAAAGTATGAATTTTCATTTTGTTTCACTCAATGTGTTAGTTTATGTTAGATGTTCTTGTGTGAATATTTGAAATCTATGTTAGACTTATGTTGAATGTTATTTTTTTTCTAAAAACATCATGTTCGGCATTTTCTGAATAAGTTTGAACCTAAAATGCATTTTCAGAAATCGGTCTTATCCGGTCGGGCCTCATACCATTGTGACCCGGGGGCAAGTTTGAGGTTGCTTGGGGATAGATTTGGGGAAGAGGGATTATGCCTGGTGGCAGACCGGTCGGGCCGTATGTGTATTTCGACCGAGTATGGATGGGAAACAGAGGAAAGGACAAGGGGGAAGGGGCAAAATTGGGTAGGAGTAGTTGGCGCCTGGTCTCAGCTCGACTGGGTATTGGACCGGGTAGGGGGAGGGCACAGGGTAGAGAGGGGGCGGGTATTGGCACTAAACGATCGCTTAGTATCATCGCTTAGTACTAAACGATCTCTTAGCTATGATCAGTGGGAACTAAACGATACATTGGATTTTCTAAATGATGACACTATACGATCGTTTAGCTACGACGCGCGCTAAGCGATGCAAAGAAGTTCTACGCGATAATGCTGAGCGATCGTTTGGATGTAGAGCTAAGCGATCGTGGCGTGGGAACTAAACGATTCGTTGGATTTTCTAAATGATAGCACTACACGATCGTTTAGCTACAACGCGCGCTAAGCGATGCGATAAAGTGCTACACGATAGCGTTGAGCGATCGTTTAGCTACGACGCACGCTAAACGATTGGATGAAGTGCTATGTGATAGAACTAAGTGATCGTTTAGATGTAGAGCTAAGTGATCGTGGTGTAGGAACTAAACGATACGTGGATTTTCTAAACGATGGTAGTACACAATCGTTTACCTACGACGCGTGCTAAGCGATGTGATGAAGTGCTACGCGATAGAACTGAGCGATTGTTTAGATGTAGAAATTAGATGTCCGAAAACCCAACTAGAAGCTTGTCTATGATCGTTAGTCAATATTTCATTTCTACATATGTGCACATTGTCATACTTAGAGATCTTAAATATTTCACAATTCTTCAACTAAGCATATAACTTTGTATAATGTTGTGGTCGACTTCTTCACCCTAAACTGAAAGTTACCTCTAATTGCTAACATAGATAACAGCATCTTTAAATCCTTCTTAGATATAAATATGTCACCAACTTGCACATCTTCAGAAGAATAAGACTGGCCTGGCATGGTGATTGTACTACTAGAAGGATATGACAAGTCACAACCCGTTGCATGTGACGAGCCTCTGTAGTATTCAATTGTCGTTCTTCTGCATGAGGTGTTTGGTGGGTGTTAATCTTGGGTTCCCCTTCATCGTCCTTCTCCCTCCAATACCAAACATTGAAATATTGACCTTGGTCTACATCATTTCCTAAGTTATGAGTCACCAAATTGCTAGGCGACGAAGTAAGTGATGGGTTAAAATATGTGGGAGAAAATTGACTATCTGACTTCATCTTCCACAGTACTAGCCTAGATGTTGAAGGAATTTCTTCAGTTCGTCGAATATATGAATTATTTGGATGAAATCCTTGATTTGTTGAACACTTTGGAAGCATGGATACGTAAAGAGGTATTATTGAGACCTCTTTCTATGTAAGGAATGTGTGTAGATCTTCATCATTTCGAATTACAAATGCAGGGGCTTTGGATCTCAATTGAGGTATACATCTTATAACAAGATTATACTCATCTGATATTATACCACTTATCCTATAAACTTCGATAAGGAATTCATGTAGGTCGTGCCCAACTCAATGTTAAACCCCACAACTCTCCTCCATCATAATCCTTTTCCCTTTCATACAATTAACAAAGCAACCATAACTCAAACTCCAAAAATCAACCTCCAAAAATTTATAAATAAATATCAAATGCAGGGCATTGTCAATTTTCCTAATAATTAGTGAACTATTGAGAATACATATAAAAATGAAATGCATACCTTCTTATGACGGAGTGTACAAAATTACAGTTTCGTGAGATACAAGTTTTAGACTTTTGATGATGAGAACTTCTTAGTGGAGAATTTGATGAAGAGAACTTTTCGTGGGGTTGTAAAGAAAAAATGGTGGAGAATTTTTGAATTTTTGGTGAGAAAAGTTTTTGGTTAATGGTTTTTGGATAAATTAATTTTATGTGGAATATGAATTAATTTGATAAGTTAGTAGTTGAAATTGAAAGTGGGCATTTAATAAGGGGCATAAACCGCTCCAAAAACCCTTTGAGGCTGAACTGGATTGCACCTTGAGAAAAACGGTCGCTTAGCTCCATCGTTTAGAAAATCCAACGTATCATTTAGTTTCCACGCCACTATCGTTTAGCTCTACATCTATACGATCGTGTAGTGCTATCGTTTAAAAAATCCAACGTATCGTTTAGTTCCCACGCCACGATCACTTAGCTCTACATCTAAATGATCGCATCGCTTAGCGCGCGTCGTAGCTAAAGGATCGTGTAGTGCTATCGTTAAGAAAATCCAACGTAACGTATAGTTCCTACACTACGATCGCTTAGCTCTACATCAAAACGATCGCTCAGTGTTATCGCATAGCACTTCATCGCGTCGCTTAACGCGCATTGTAGCTAACGATCGTGTAGTGCTATCGTTTAGAAAATTCAACATATAATTTAGTTCCTACGCCACGATCACTTAGCTCCACATCTAAACAATCGCATCGCTTAGCGCGTGTCGTAGCTAAACGATCATGTAGTGCTATCGTTTAAAAAATCCAACGTATCGTTTAGTTCCTATGACAAAGCTAAACGATCGTCTAACTTTTCTTCACATCGTGTAACGTCCGGAACTAAACGATCGCTTAACTATTTCTTCACATGGGAAGCTTTGGTGAATATTCGTCTAACTTTTCTTCACATTGCTATACGACCGTCTAACTATTTTTTCATGTTTTTTTTATATAAAATATCATTCTGAAAATAATTTGGTGAAGAGAACTTTTTGTGGGATTGTAAACAAATTAAATTTGGTGGAGGACTTTTTAGTGTTGTAATGTGAAATTTTTTTTGTCAATTATTTTTGGATAAAATAATTTTTTGTGAATAAATTTTTGAGGTGGAGAATTTTTTGTGAATTAATTTGGTAAGTTGGTTGTTGAAATTGTAAGTGAGAATTTAGTAAGGGACATAAGAGTAATTGTACAACCAATATTTTCCATGCTTACCTCATTTTCAACATCAAAGAGGTCAAAAAAACTTGTTTTTTAAAAGTAGGTCAAAAAAATACAAAATCAAACTCCAAATAGATTATTTTTGTGAATTTTTCCTATATTTTAGGGTAATTTTAACATTTTTGAAAATCGTTACGAAGGATTAGACCGGTAAGTTCCCAAAATCCTTGATTTTTTCTAGTTTGTATACACAAGCAAGGTAAGGGATTTCTTGTGAATGTCGGGGTCGTTTATTTATTATTATTATTATTATTATTATTTTGTTTTATGCATATATAGGGGATGATAATTATTTCCATCTAATCTATTTAGATTTATTGGTTCTTTGTGTTATCAATTTGTCATTAGATTGTCATTAGATTTTTAATTTACTACTTAGTGTCAATCTTCTTGAAGGTTTAAGTACAGTGTATTTTTATTTCAAGTTTATATTTTAAATGACTTGAAAATTTAAAAAGGCAAATAAACCATTTGTATCTGGTTTTGTATTTTCGAAAAAAAGGTCATGAATCTAAGCTTTAAATTTTATAAATGGAACCTTAAAATTTGATATTACTCTTAACCGCTCGAAATTTTTTTATGAGAGCCACAAGGTCAATTTATATCAATTGGACTACGTTTATGGAATAATGTTAAAAAAGAAGAAAAAAATAAAGGACTGACAAGATGAATTATTTTTTCTTAAGAAAAATAAAGGGCTGACAAGATGAACTTTTTTTTTTTCCTTCGTCTTTCAAATTACTACACGAATATAGTTCAATTGATCATAAGTTGACCTCCTGACTATCATAAAAAAAAAATATTCTTTCTGATTTTTTATACAATTTGAGGTTGAAATTCAATCCGCTAAATTATTCATCAATGATATTAATCAGGTCGACCTCTAACTATCATTGCTTGTAAACGAAGGAGTTTGTTACACATTTTATTTGAAATTTGTTATAATAAAGTTTTTTTTATTGGACAGGGAACTCAACATGGTTCAAGAGACAATAATTGTTGTACTCAAAATTGTTGATAACTGCTTTTTAGAAGATTTGGCCGTGATATGAAGCACGTTAGTATTGTCTAAATTTCAGTTTTAGACAACAAAAAACATGTAACAACATTTGGTAAATTCAAATTACATTCATTGTAGCTTAGCTATGATGATTGAATTATATATATATATGTAAAATAAACCGCGATAAGTTATTTATTTGGTATTTATGTAGTTTAATTTACAAACTACATTTTACCCTAGAAAAAAGTACATACTATATCTTGTTATCTCTTTACATTATATAATATACATAATATTGAAAAAAATAATTGTTGACTTGGTTTTTTTAAACCATTAGTAAAAGGTAAATAGCAAATGAAGAAATTTTGAGGTGAAAGTAGAGTTTATAGTCTTAATTTTGAGGTGAAAGTAGAGTTTATAGTCTTAATTTTCATTATAGTCTTAATGAAAATGGAGAAGAATGTAAATAGAAAAATGCTAAAAATATATGCTATAAATCGTGGTAAATCTAAATTAATATGATAAAAAAAATCGTGATAAATATATTAAAATTGAAAAGAGAATAAATATGTACTGATAATAGAGAGATGAATATTAATAAGGGCAAAATAGTATGAAAATATACCTCAAATCTAGAGAAATAAAATACTTGACGATTTGTGGAAATGTTATCATAAAACAATTTTACAAATTCTTTTTAGGAAAAATATATTTTTAGTCTTCGAATTTTAAATTGAGTTACATTTTATTTAAATGTGGCATTTTAATCCTTGAACTTTGAGATAATAGCACTATTTATCCTTCGACCTAATTTTCCTTTAATTATGCAACCATTCGTATAAGAGGATTCAAAATACGGATCTCATGCATTTGGATAGAAGGATTCAAATTACGGATCTCATGGTTATTAAGACATTTATATATCAATTATGCTATGCTTGCTTTCAACATTTTTCTTTTTTTTTTTTTTTTCTCCTCATCCTTTTTCTTATCTCTTTTCTCATTTATTTTCTTTTACCTTATTCCCCACATTAAAAAAAAAAAACATTTGGTTTAATACACTTCTTCTTTTACGTATTTTTTGTTGTGTTGAGAATGAGCCAAAGTCCCACATTAGTATATAAGGAAGGACAATTCTGTCCATTGGTATGAAGCCTTTTGGGATGAGACTAAAAGCAAAGTCATAAGAGTCTATGTCTAAAGTGGACAATATCATATCATTTTGGAGATAGTTGGAGGGTCGTTGTCTCTATATTTTTTTTTAAAAAAAAAGATATGGGAGAAGAAAAGGAAAGAATTATGAAATAAGAATTATTAAAAAAAATGTCAACTTTTTGTTAGAGATCAAGGGAAATCCGACGGAGGGAAATAGGGTGTTACCAATAGCATGGTTAAGAAGTAAGATATCACGTTTGAAAACTTACAAGTGTCTTTTTCTTTTACTTTTTATGATTTATTCTATTGTCTTATTAAAATATATTTCAAACGAGTTGAAAGAAAACTTAGAATATAGTATTCTCAAAATTTTAACAAAGTTGATGACAAAATTTTGTCAATTTCATTAAAGTCAGAGGTGATCTTGTTTATTATTGTTTTGTTTCCTTTTTTTTTTTTTTTTTACCTAAAAACCCACCAAAATTCAACAACTACTCCCATCTCGGCTGATTGAACTTTGGTTGAATTGTTCGATCCTAGTTTAAATCAATTTTCAATTCTTACAAAGTTAGATATTTTGGAAATTGATCCCATATCAAGGACATTTAATTATTATCAAGGACATCCACCGCTTTAATCCAATTGAAATAAATTTTTTTTTAAAAAAAGGACTTTTTTATCCGGAAAATCATGTCCCGAATTAGAGGTGTTCATAGGTTAGATTGAGTTGGGTTGAAAGACTTTTTAAACCTAACGCAATTGTTCGGATTGTAAATTTCTTCAACCCAAATAACTCTTAATAAAAAATGAACTCAATCCAACCCAACCATAAAATATTTAGGTTTGGTTGGTTCGGATTACTCGAGTCATTTATTTTAAAAAAATTTCTAAAAAAAAGCAAAACGTAAATATGTAAAAATCTAATTTAATTATTTTCATATCTTGAATTAAGATGAACAACTCAATTTCAATTTATATAGTGAAAAATTTGTTTCTAGAGTGCAAAGAAACTATTTTAAGAGTTGTTGAAGAATAAATTATTCAAAAAATATTGAAATTAAATAAAATTAAAATCAATATATATAAAAATAATTGTGTTATAAGTAACAAAATATATATATATATATATTAAAATTAATAATCAATTCAAGTTGATTCGGGTTGGTATGGGTTATATTAGGTGAACCTATAAATCACTCCAATTCATAAAATTTTCATTTATTTGAACCCAACCCAATTCAAATGGGTTGATAACCTAATCCAAACCGCACGGATCGGGTTGGGTTTATCAGGTTTTTTAGATCATCGAATTTTTTAAATACCCCTATCCCGAACTAGCCTTTTTATCTTAATTTCGATAAATTCTTAATATCAAAATGTTTTTTTTATTCATATATTTTCGACTTTTAACTTTATAAAACGATATTTATGAATTTCCGTTTTCATTATTTAATTCTTGATTTTTATAATTACATTACGTTGAGCTTAAGTGATTTTGTTCGTGTGGTTCTTTATTCCTTTAATGCATAATGTTTTTTTTTTAATATTTTCATTTTATATATAATCTTCTTTTTAATTTTTCCTTCGTCTTAGGAGATTTTCCATTAATCAGTTTCTTTCGGTTAACTTTTCTCAATCTCTATTTAGAATTTCTTCAACTGAAACCATCCTATTTTGTATTTCGAATTTCTTAGTTTTTCATCATCATTTCAATTTTATGTACAGATATCAGGCTTATTTCAAATATATACAAAATTGTTTTCAATATATATATATATATATATGATGTTTTATATCAAGTGTATTTATCACATGTACATATTTTAGGTTAGTTACGTAATATATACCTCATATAAAGATATATATTTCACGTAATCCAATGCTAACACATGATAAATTAAGACATGAATTAAGATAAATAACATTTTTAGATTATTTGTATTGCAAATGTATTTCACAAGTTAATTTGTACAGAGAAGTATGAGTGTACATACAACTTCAAGGGGTAAGAATAGATCCTAAGAAACATCAACCAACTCTCTAAAAGACTAACATTCCTAACCGCAATTACTAAGTGTAGATATTTATACATTTAACACCATCCCTCAAACTCAAGGTAGTAATGAAGGAATCAACTTGAATTTGTTAAGCAGTGGAAGGAAGCGTCCAGAGGATAAAGCTTTGGTGAAAATATTAGCAGATTGCTCACTAGTGAAAACATCTCGTAAAAGAAGAGTTTTACTCTGAAGATGATGTCGAACAAAATGACAGTCATTCTCAATATGCTTGGTGTAAACTTCAAACTTTATTTTCCCTACTTAAGTATGAAAATTAGTATGTTAATTAAGTTTAAGTATAGTTGATGTAATGTTGTAGGAAAAGACATGAGGATGATAAAGAAGAAGAAAAGATCTAAGTATGATGATTAAAAACTCTCGGGAAGCAAGGTAGTAAAGGCACTTAGAAAGTAAAATACAGCTAAGTGTGGAAGTCAACATGTCCATGTGTTGAAGGATGTGACTCAGAGTGTGGCAGTCGTGTTCATGGAGGTTAGTTAGGTGCATGGGAGGCATTGGCCATCAGACTAAGTGTGATCGAGAGAGTAGCTATATGTTGGAGCAAGGGTAATGTGGCAATCAAAGGCCTTGTGAAGTTAGAAGGGCATGGAATGCGCGCGACATGGTAAGGACTATAGACAATGGGTTGCAATGTACGTTGGCTAGGAAGGCAGCGTGCGTTGGTCGGATGAGTTGCATGGAAAGGCAATACTATGCGTTGGTGAGTGGCCTAGGCAATGACGCAAAGGACACCAATGTATGCACTATATAGTAGGTGATGCGAGTAGCCCAAGAGCTCTTGGACGCAAGGCTGAGGTTATGCGATGTTCAGCAAAGGCTTTGGGCAATGAAGGTAAAGCGTTGACACCAGGCCAAGCTATGGGTGCATGGCGCATTAAGGCTATGCATTGGTCAAAGGATATACATTGGAAGTGCCATGCGTTGGTAAATGTCTGAGGAAAGGGCCTTGTGTTGAAGATTAGGGAGAGACTTCTCAGCTTAACCAATATATTAGTGACCAGATGCCTCGATCATGAATTCTAATTCCACTTAGTCGATGAGTTGGCAGCATAAGAGGCGACAATGTTTAGTATACAAAGGGGAATCTTCAATTGAGGAGCTTGATTTGAGCTATTTACTCATGTCGTTGAGGTGATTTTAGAACCATTCATTTGAGTATTGAGTGTGGTTGAATCACAAGGGCTGCCGGAAGAAATCTCCTACGAATTCAAGTTGGAATCTAAAGAAAACTTCAAGAAGGTCAGGCTCTTGGGTCAACCTGGGCCAGTGGTGAAGTTTGAAGATTTCCAGCCAAACCAAGAAAAATTCAGAGCTCAAATATTAAGGTAAGCAGATTAATATGTTTTTAAACAAATTTGTAGATGAAATTTTTCGAGAAAAGATCTGTAAAATAAGTTATTTGGGCTAAAAAATGAATCTAAAAATTTGGTTGAATAATCAAGTAGCTGCAGTTATTGAGCGAGCGAGCAGCTCCACCTAGGCAGGCGGTAGGCGCCTGCGAAGGGCCAAGTTGGGCGCAAGGGGCCCATCAAGCTGAGCAAAAGAAGGTGCTAGCATGCGTTAGGCTGTGCAATGCATGCAGAAGTTGTGAACGAAATAGGGCGCATGCAGAAGTTGTGAACGAAATGGGGCGCTGTGTAGGCACTTTACCATGCGACAGGGCGAGTAAGGCTGAGTAAGAAGGTGCACAAGGCGTTGGGCGCAAGGTTGCAGTGTTGGTGTGACGACGTGTGGCTGGATGAGTGCATAAGGCATGCGCTAATGCTTAGGTGGATGGTTGTTGGTGAAGGAGTAATATAACATGAAATGGAATAAATCAGAATCAATAAGTACTCTAACTAACCTTAATTTGAGTTTTAAACATGCTTACACAAGTAAAGTTCATAAGAGGGTTTGTACAGTGCAATACCTTTGTAGAACTATCCACGAATTCAGCTGAATCTCTACAAATCTACTAGAACCTTCAAGTAGACCACCATCAAGGTCTTCTCTACTAAACTCAAGAAGAAATGTGTGGTGGAAACACTCAAATTGAGCTGAATTTTTAGATGAACTTAGGTGGGTTTAAAGGGTTTTCAAGCTGGCAGCATAACAGGTGAAAAATCTCAGAATTCTCCTCAACTCACTGCATGAAACATCAATTTATAGCTGAATTCATGCATAGGAATTTTCGACATGTAGGACAGCTCCTACTTGGTGTTATCATTCAAGAAGTAAGTGGAATTGGGTGATATATCACCCCATTCTAGTTTAGTAGATTTTTCCTAAAATTTGTTGGAAAAATCCACTAAATAATATTTGAAAAATGATTTTCTTTTAAATAAAAAAAATTATTTAAATAATTTAGTTTTATAAAATTAATTCAAAATAATTAATTTAAATAAAAATAAATTTAATTTTTAATTAAACCTTTTAATTAAATTAAATTATTATTAACTTAATATCTTAATATTAAATTAAGAAAACACCAATTCCACCAATATGATTCAATTTTATATTATTAATACTTAAATCGTAATTTAAATATTAATTAATTCTCCAATTTCATTCAGTTTTCGATAAAATTAAACGTTTCAATTATATCAAATATAATTAATTGAAACCCTAAAAATTGATTTTGAACGTTTCAAATTCATAACCCTAATTTCATATAAACATACTCAATTCAAATGGGTTGATAACTTAATGCAAACCGCACGGATCGGGTTAGGTTTATCAGGTTTTTTAGATCATCGAATTTTTTAAATACCCCTATCCCGAACTAGCCTTTTTATCTTAATTTCGGCAAATTCTTAATATCAAGATGTTTTTTTTTTTATTCATATATTTTCGACTTTTAACTTTATAAAACGATATTTATGAATTTCCGTTTTCATTATTTAATTCTTGATTTTTATAATTACATTACGTTGAGCTTAAGTGATTTTGTTCGTGTGGTTCTTTATTCCTTTAATGCATAATGTTTTTTTTTAATATTTTCATTTTATATATAATCTTCTTTTTAATTTTTCCTTCGTCTGAGGAGATTTTCCATTAATCAGTTTCTTTCGGTTGACTTTTCTCAATCTCTATTTAGAATTTCTTCAACTGAAACCATCCTATTTTGTATTTCGAATTTCTTAGTTTTTCATCATCATTTCAATTTTATGTACAGATATCAGGCTTATTTCAAATATATACAAAATTGTTTTAAAAATATATATATATATGATGTTTTATATCAAGTGTATTTATCACATGTACATATTTTAGGTTAGTTACGTAATATATACCTCATATAAAGATATATATTTCACGTAATCCAATGCTAACACATGATAAATTAAGACATGAATTAAGATAAATAACATTTTTAGATTATTTGTATTGCAAATGTATTTCACAAGTTAATTTGTACAGAGAAGTATGAGTGTACATACAACTTCAAGGGGTAAGAATAGATCCTAAGAAACATCAACCAACTCTCCAAAAGACTAACATTCCTAACCGCAATTACTAAGTGTAGATATTTATACATTTAACACCATCCCTCAAACTCAAGGTAGTAATGAAGGAATCAACTTGAATTTGTTAAGCAGTGGAAGGAAGCGTCCAGAGGATAAAGCTTTGGTGAAAATATTAGCAGATTGCTCACTAGTGAAAACATCTCGTAAAAGAAGAGTTTTACTCTGAAGATGATATCGAACAAAATGACAGTCATTCTCAATATGCTTGGTGTAAACTTCAAACTTTATTTTCCCTACTTAAGTATGAAAATTAGTATGTTAATTAACTTTAAGTATAAGTTGATGTAATGTTGTAGGAAAAGACATGAGGATGATAAAGAAGAAGAAAAGATCTAAGTATGATGATTAAAAACTCTCGGGAAGCAAGGTAGTAAAGGCACTTAGAAAGTAAAATACAGCTAAGTGTGGAAGTCAACATGTCCATGCGTTGAAGACATGCGTTGAAGGATGTGACTCAGAGTGTGGCAGTCGTGTTCATGGAGGTTAGTTAGGCGCATGGGAGGCATTGGCCATCAGACTAAGTGTGATCGAGAGAGTAGCTATATGTTGGAGCAAGGGTAATGTGGCAATCAAAGGCCTTGTGAAGTTAGAAGGGCATGGAATGCGCGCGACATGGTAAGGACATATAGACAATGGGTTGCAACGTATGTTGGCTAGGAAGGCAGCGTGCGTTGGCCGGATGAGTTGCATGGGAAGGCAATACTATGCGTTGGTGAGTGGCCTAGGCAATGGTGCAAAGGACACCAATGTATGCACTATATAGTAGGTGATGCGGGTAGCACAAGAGCTCTTGGACGCAAGGCTGAGGTTATGCGATGTTCAGCAAAGGCTTTGGGCAATGAAGGTAAAGCGTTGACACCAAGCCAAGCTATGGGTGCATGGTGCATTAAGGCTATGCATTGGTCAAAGGATATGCGCAGGAAGTGCCATGCGTTGGTAAATGTCTGAGGAAAGGGCCTTGCATTGAAGATTAGGGAGAGACTTCTCAGCTTAACCAATATATTAGTGACTAGATTCCTCGATCATGAATTCTAATTCCACTTAGTCGATGAGTTGGCAGCATAAGAGGCGACAATGTTTAGTATAAAAAGGGGAAGCTTCAATTGAGGAGCTCGGTTTGAGCTATTTACTCGTGTCGTTGAGGTGATTTCAGAACCATTCATTTGAGTATTGAGTGTGATTGAATCACAAGGGCTGCTGGAAGAAATCTCCTACGAATTCAAGTTGGAATCTAAAGAAAACTTCAAGAAGGTCAGGCTATTGGATGAACCTGGGCAGTGGTGAAGTTTGAAGATTTCCAGCCAAACCAAGAAAAATTCAGAGCTCAAATATTAAGGTAAGCAGATTAATATGTTTTTAAACAAATTTGTAGATGGAAATTTTTTGAGAAAAGATCTGTAAAATAAGTTATTTGGGCTAAAAAATGAATCTAAAAATTTGGTTGAATAATCAAGTAGCTGCAATTATTGAGCAAGCGAGCAGCTCCACCTAGGCAGGCTGTAGGCTCCTACGAAGGGCCAAGTTGGGCGCAAGGGGCCCATCAAGCTGAGCAAAAGAAGGTGCTAGCATGCGTTAGGCTGTGCAATGCATGCAGAAGTTGTGAGCGAAATGGGGCACTGTGTAGGCACTTTACCATGCGACAGGGCGAGTAGGGTTCAGTAAGAAAGCGCGCAAGGCGTTGGGCACAAGGTTGCGGTGTTGGTGTGACGACGTGTGGCTAGATGAGTTCATAAGGCATGCGCTAATGCTTGAGCAGATGGTTGTTGGTGAAGGAGTAATACAACATGAAATGGAAGAAATCAGAATCAATAAGCACTCTAACTAACCTTAATTTGAGTTTTAAACATGCTTACACAAGTAAAGTTCATAAGAGGATTTGTACAGTGCAATACCTTTGTAGAACTCTCTACGAATTCAACTGAATCTCCATAAATCTGCTTGAACCTTCAAGTAGACCACCATCAAGGTCTTCTCTACTAAACTCAAGAAGGAATGTGTGGTGGAAATACTCAAATTGAGCTGAATTTTTAGATGAACTTAGGTGGGTTTAAAGGGTTTTCAAGCTGGCAGCATAACAGGTGAAAAATCTCAGAATTCTCCTCAACTCACTGCATGAAACATCAATTTATAGCTAAATTCATGCATAGGAGTTTTCGACATGTAGGACAGCTCCTACTTGGTGTTATCATTCAAGAAGTAAGTGGAATTGGGTGATATATCACCCCATTTGAGTTTAGTAGATTTTTCCCAAAATTTGTTGGAAAAATCCACTAACTCAAATAAGATTTGAAAAATGATTTTCTTTTAAATAAAAAAAATTATTTAAATAATTTAGTTTTATAAAATTAATTCAAAATAATTAATTTAAATAAAAATAAATTTAATTTTTAATTAAACCTTTTAATTAACTTAAATTATTATTAACTTAATATCTTAATATTAAATTAAGAAAACACCAATTCCACCAATATGATTCAATTTCATATTATTAATACTTAAATCGTAATTTAAATATTAATTAATTCTCCAATTTCATTCAATTTTCGATAAAATTAAACGTTTCAATTATATCAAATATAATTAATTGAAACCCTAAAAATTGATTTTGAACGTTTCAAATTCATAACCCTAATTTCATATAAACATACTCAATTTATTAATCCAATTTATGAGATAGTAGAGGGACTAATGGACCTACAGATCATGAGCTTCAACGATTTGTAATTTATTGGTTAAACTTTTTAAAACCGAATTAATCATTAATCGTTAATTATTAAGGCATACCACTATAGTTCAATAGTTGCACTCTCCTTACTGTAGATATATTTTTGTCCATTTTAACCATAATCGATAATTCGATCGTTCACTAGTCGTTCGTATTTACAGCTAGATCAAAATTACCATTGTATCCCTACAAATGCATCTTGTTCCTTAAGCACCCACTGACCTTCTATTGAACAACTGATTCATAATACCACTTACGAATCATGTCCCTCTCTACCACAAGAGGGCGAGACCCCGTTGTTCAAGACCAGGAATCATCATTTAAGAGAACAACTTATCTGCTAAACCTAAGATGGGTAGGAGTGAATTCCATCTTGCAAGGCTATGTCCCCAGTTATCTATCTGGTCTTATCCCCAAAATGGGAGGCTTATTGAGTAGTGTTATTGGACTAATCTCACCTATACAGATCAAAGTATAATCCTGAATAAACAAGAGTTCATAGTTAGTCCAGAATTAAGATCGAATTATCCTAGGTTATTTTAGTATGAAATAGTTAGTTTTAATAGTAAACAGTCGGTATAAAGAAAAATGACTATTTTGAGGTCTGGTCTTTATGCAAATCATTTCATAGGATGCCCCCACTCACATGTCTCTACATGAATGATATGTAGATCACATCATTTGCACCAGCATACAAAATGGGTCGCATCCAATAGTGTTATCAAGATGAAATACCCAATTTCATCCATATACTTATAGACCATTTAGGCTATATACTATAACTTGATCCTATTTATACATAAAGTTAAAGTATTCGTACTATAGTCGTGGATTTTATTATTGGATTTTCATAATAGAATGCAATATCAATAACTTAATTGAATAAAATACTCAATAATATTTTATTGATAAATAGAATGTTTAACATGAAATTTATGAACTACGAGTTCTAGGACATTCCCAACAATCTCCCACTTGGATTAAAACTCCAGTGAGAATAAACATACAAATATATACAATGTTTATAATGTTGAGAAACATAGAGGAAAAATATAATAAACTAGGGTATCTAAAATACCATAGACATTCTCCCACTTGCCCTAGATTATGTTGCTTGTAGTCCTAGTCCAACCAAGTGGCCCTCGAACACTTTAGCTGAAAGGGCCTTCGTAAATGGATCAGCAAGGTTGTCTTCTGAGGCTATCTTTGTGACGATCACTTCTCCTCGGTGTACTATCTCCCTAATGAGATGATACTTTCTTTCAATATGATTTCCACGTTTGTGATTCCTTGGTTCTTTAGAGTTGGCAACGACACCACTATTGTCGCAATACAATGTGATGGTGTGCATATCTTTAGCGACTTCACATGTAGCTCCCTATTTTTCTTCCATCGTGGAGTCAGCGATATAACTCTGTTTTATGCTTTTTCAAACTATAGCTCCTCCGTTGAGAGTGAAAATTGATCTTAAAGTAGATGCCCTCGAATCTACGTCAGTCTGGAAATCAGAATTAGTGATCCAGTAAGGATCAAATCCTTAGGTTCATACACAAGCATATAGTCCCTAGTTCTCCTTAGATACTTAAGGATGTTTTTTACAGTAGTCCAATGACTGTGTCTTAGATTGGATTGGAACCTGCTGACGATTCCAACTGCAAAGCATTTGTCAGGACGTGTACATAACATTGCATACATCAAACTCCCAACTGCAGATGCATATGGAATTCTTTTCATCTCTTCAATTTCTTGAGGTGTCTTAGAATACTATTCCTTTGATAAATAAATTCTATGTCTAGAAGGCAACATACCTTTTTTTGAATTTTGCATATTATACCTTTATAACATTTTGTCAATATACGATGCTTGAGATAGTGTTAGAGTTCTATTCTTTCGATTTCGAAAAATTTGTATCCCTAGAATATATCGAGCATCACCCGAATCTTTCATTTGGAATTGTGATGCTAACCATCTCTTTAAGTCAGCAAGGAAACTTGTCTAATTCCCAATAAACAAGATATCATCAACATAAAGTATCAAGAATGCTATAGTTTTGTTGACTATTTTCTTGTATACACAAGGTTCGTCAATATTCTATTCAAAGCCATAAATTTTGATCGCAGTGTCAAATCTTATATTCTAGGATTTAGAAGCTTGTTTCAATCCATAAATGGATTGATTAAGCTTACAGACTTTCTATTCCTGAAGCTGTCTCTTTGGGTAAAACCTTTTGTCACGAGTCTAGCTTTGTAGGTTTGCACCTTGCTAGTTTGGTCTTGTTTTCTTTTGTAGATCTATTTGCAACCTATAGGTTTAACCCCATGCGATTGATCTACAAGTTTCCAGATAGAATTGAAGTACATTGACTCCATTTAAACGTCCATGGCTTTTATCCACTATTCCCTATCAACATCTTCCATTGCCTCTTTAAATGTTAATGGATCCTATAGACCATCATCATGTATGATGTTTTGAGTTTCTATTAAACCCATAAAGTGTTCAAGTTGCTAAACAACCCTCTTGCTACGTGGAGGCATACTCAACTCTTGAGAAGGACGTGACGGAGCAACAACAATTGTTGATAGACCAGCTTGATCAACAACTCTTGTTGATTTTTCTGTAGTATCTTTGGTCATTTCTTGAAATATTAGTTTACTGTGACATTGATGATTTTTAATATGATCTTCCTCCAAGAAAGTAGATTTTGTCGATACAAATACTTTATCTTCTTGGGGATCATAAAACAACTTTCCTTTTGTTTCTTTTGAGTATCCTACAAAGAGGAATAACTTCAAATGTGTTTCCAGCTTCTCAGGATTTTGTACCAACACATGTGCTAGATATCCTCAAATACGAAAATGACGTAAACTACTTTTGCATCCTTTCCACTTATGTGGTGTTTCTAAAACACTTTTTCAGGGAACGATGTTTAGAATATATACCGCAATCTGTACTGCATAGCCCCAAAAGGATTTAGATAACTGAGCATAACTCATCATTGATCAGACTATGTCCAACAAGGTTCGATTTTTCCTTTTTGCATCACCGTTTTGTTGTGGTGTTCTAGGTGATATGAGCTGAGATTGAATTCCATGATCTACTAAATAGTTCTGGAATTGCAAATCCATATACTCACCACCTCGATCATATCGAAGTATTTTATTTCTTTTACCTAACAAGTTTTTTATCTCGGTCTTAAATTCTTTGAACTTTTCAAGAGTTTCCAACTTGTGACTTATTAAGTAAATGTAGCCATATCTAGAGTAATCATCCATGAAACTGACAAAATACTGATATTTTCCTCGTGTTTTACATTCATCGGACCACAGAGGTTTGAATGTATAAGTTCGGAGGTTCTTTGACACGAATACCTTTTCCAGAAAATGATCTTTTAGTAAAGGACTATCTTCTAACTGACTTAGATGACCGTTTTTAATCAATCTCTCAATCCTGTTGAGATTAATGTGACCAAGTCTGAGGTGCCAAAGATAGGCGTTAGGAGAAATTTTCCGTCTTTTATTTTGAGTCTCAAGCATTTTAAACATCTCTATATTTAGAATGGAATTTGCTACAATTGGTTTTAATATGAACAAGTTATTTTTTAGTCTTTCAAAACAAATATGAACACCTCTGGAAAAAACAAACACTTCATTAAATTCAAAAGATATTCTGTACATATTTTCTAGCAGACAGGAAATGGAGATTAAATTTTTTTCATCTTAGGTACATAATTCACATTTCTAAGTAAGATGAAAGATTCTCCAAAAAAATAGCTTGACATCTTCCACTACTTCAACCAAAATGACTTCTCCTATTCCCACCTTGAAAGTCATTTCTTGTTCAGAAAGACGTTTCCAAGAACTAGTTTCCTGTAGAAAAGTGCAAATATGATTAGTGGCGCCTAAATTTAATATCCAGTTTAAGTAAGTATTCTCCACTAGACATGTTTCAACAACTAGTAAATCTGATTTACCTTGGTATGTCTTTTCTGCTTTCTTTTCAGTTAAATACTTTGTGCAGTTACGTTTCCAATGCCTATCCTCTTCGCAATGGAAACACTTCCATTTGGGACCTTTATTTTTCTTTGAAGTGGTTTTCTTATTCTCTTTACCCTTCTTATTCATTTGTGTCTTTTGAAGATGAGGGAATAGACTTCTTTTTGTCAATGGGTTTTGTTCTAGATGAAGAACCCTTGAAAAACTTTTTAGGTCATGAAATAACGTTTACTTCACTTTCTTTAAGTTTCATCATGGACTGGTAAGTCTGCAGTTCGTTTAACAATGTTGTCAAATTGTAACTAATCTTGTTCATAACAACATTAGTACGAAAAGTTAAATAACTCTTCGGAAGAGATTCTAATATCATACTGACTTGACTGGTTTCATCTATTGTTGCGCCATGAGCCTCAACAACATTAAAATGGACCATCAAATTGAGAACTGTTGGTGTTGATGCCCTAAAGTCTCGTGTTCTGTAGTTTGTAAACAGTTTGTACGAATGCTTGTGTTGTTAATATATGATATTTACTTCATATTTTAGTATTTTGCTCAGTTACTTGTTTTATTTGCTTTACACAAACCAATAAACATAAAATCCCTAGTTATCTGTACGTGACTCAAGCATGTATGTGGTGACATACAAGTGGATCATGTCTTGAATGATAACCAAAATGGTCTGTAGTATATGGATAAATGAGGGAAACCTTATCCTTGTAATGCTACGGATGCGGACCGCGTTGTGGAATGGTCACAAGTGTTGTGACTTATCACAGATGGTCTGATCCTGATCATTCGTGTTGGGGACATACGAGCGGGGGTGTCCTATACAAAGAGTTTGTATAAGACCTGAACACGAAGTGTCAACGTCTCGTTATATAACACTGTTCATGATAGAGACTTCACTTCACTAGCATGACCATAGGTAACATGACCTCAATCCTAAGTGAGTTGGGAACTCCTGCCATTAAGGGCGGTCCTTTGATTTGTATGGGTGCGAGTGGCCAGTTTGCTGATTCAAACCTACCATTTTGGGGATTCGTTTGATTTGAGAGTTGGAAACTCTGCTACACAAGATGAAATTCACTCTTTCCCCGTGGCAGGGGTAAGTAGATAGATAGCTCCCTTAAGGCTGATTCCGGGGCTTGAACGATGTGGCGCCACACACCTTCTCTTGGCCCAAGAGGTGTTCACACATAGTAGGACTATGTTGTATTGTTCATTAGAGGAATTAATGGTACTTAAGGAGTGCGATGTAACTACAGGGGCAAAACGGTAATTTGGTCCATCTGTACTTACGAACATCTATGAAGGGTCATCGTACTCATGATTGGTTATATCCGATGGTCACAGAAATATATCTGTGGTAAGAAGAGTTCAGCTGTTGGTCTTTAGTGGAATGCCTGATAGTTAACAGATGGTGGATCTCGTAGCTAAAGAGTTTAGTTAGCTATTCACGGATCGTTGGAGATTCGAGCCACAGGTCCATTAGATCCCTGGGTAGCTTGGATAAAGTCGAGAACTAGTGTTTGGGTTAATTTGAAATGTTCAAATTGACAAGAGAAAGTTCGATTTTATATGATATAATTGGGCTGGTTAATTATATATGATATAATTGGCTAAATGTATGAGATACATTATTTTGGAGGAAATTAGATAATTAAATAATTTCTAAAATTTGAAAATTGTATTTCATTTTTTTAATAAAAAATTAGTTAGTGGAAAAATCCAATTGTTGGTTTTTTCTACTAACTAAGTGGACTTTGAAGTGGCATTTCCCAAGCTTAACACCTAGAGATTATATGCTAGTGGAGTTTGAGGTGGAAGACATGCAAAATGGGATTTTGTATGTATTTTCTCTACAAAAGGCTTTGTTTTTTTGAAATTCGCAAGACTAATGTTTCCTTAACTTTTGACCTATAATCTTCCACCTCATTTTTCTTTACTCGCCTTCTTTCTATAGTGAATTTCTCTTATTTTCACTAACAAAACGGTCCCACAACCGTGTTCTTCAACTGAAGAATAACGGTATTTACCGTTGGTGATGTCGTTCATGTAAGGGAGAGGAAGCTTACGGTGGAGCCTTCAAAGGTTTTATTTTCTATCCTTTTGCATGCTTATTCTTGTTTTTATTACAATTAAAATGTTGGCGTTTTCATCGCTTCCATTGCACAAGCGTTTTTTTTATGTTCCACCACCCATGACTTCTCCCACTTGTCTTCGATTTATATAACCCATAGTCCTAGACTCACTAGGTGACCCTCAAACCCTTTAGCCTGAGGGCCTTAGGAAACGGATTATTAATGTTGTCTTCTAATGCTATCTACATGCCAATCACGTCTCCTCGATGTATGATCTCCCTGATGAGATGGTAGTTTAGTTCAATGTGCTTTCCACGCTCATGGCTTCTAGGTTCTTGAAATTTGCAATTGCTCCACTGTTATCATAATAGAGGGTGATAGGCAGATGCATATTTGGAACCACTTCTAAATATGTCAAGAACTTTTTAAGCCACATTGCTTCCTTTGTCGCTTTACATGCAACCATGTACTCCCCTTTCATGGTGAAGTCAACAATACAACTTTGCTTAATACTGTTTTGAAACTATACCTCTTCCATTTAGAGTGAACACTGATCCTGAAGTAGATTTTCTTGAATCTATATTGGTCTGAAAATCAGAATCAATGTATCCTATAAGGATCATATCCTTATCGTCATATACGAGCATATAGTCCCTCGTTCACTGAAGATACTTGGACTGAAACCTGCTGATGATTTCTACTACATAGCATATGTTAGGTCTGAAGGATCTCATTCTAAGAGTTCTATGAGTGCGTTCGGATTGCTCCAATCTCATCTTGACCAAAATACATATTATACATTCAATACAAACAGTTATGCAAAAAAAACTATATATTGACATGCTAAGACAAATATATAACAAGGGAAAAAGTGCCATACCAATTGAAGACGTTCTTCACACTTTGGCGCTCCAAGTAGCGGAACCCTCCAAGCGATCTACCAACACCCAGTAGCAGCGTCGACAATAGCAGGACGAATAATGCACGAACACGAATGCCGTAGGGATGACACCACCTCTAAAGAGCCCCGGGTATTTTCGGAGTAAAAACCCAAAGGGTGGTCTTTGGTAAATTTGGTAGAGGAAAGAGAAAACACGAATCGTGTAGGCGATAAGCAAGTGGGAGGGAAGAAGATGCTATCGCATAGCAGAAATGCTTATAGTTTTTTATGAGCTACACGATCATATAGGATTTACTGAACAATCGTTTAGAAAAAGATACACGATCGTTTAGTAAAAATGGCACACTATACGATCGTTTAGAGAAGCTATACGATCGTGTAGGCGACAATGTGCAATCATTTAGGCGTGTGGAAGACGATCGTTTAGGCGGAGAGTCCTATCATATAGTCTCTCGATTTTCTTAAGCGATCGCTTAGAATTCTACCAAAATGCGCCTTTTCGAAATCTTTGGACGATTGAACGACGGACGATTCAAAATGAAAACATTTTTCATCTTAATTCATCGGTTACAATAATCGACGGATTCCCACTAACCAATGTCCAAACGCGAATTTTGGGTTAATTATCATATAATTAACCAACTAAAATATTAATAAATATAATCATATTATATTTTTATCCTATAGTTTGATATCACATATCTACTATAGTATTTCCTCCTCTCCTTGATATAAATCATATTTATATCTAATTTCCTCCAAAATAAAGTATCTAATACATTTAGCTAATTATATCATATATAATTAACCAGTCCAATTATATCATATATAATCGAACTTTCTCTTGTCAATTTGAACATTTCAAATTAATCCAAACACTAGTTCTCGACTTTATCCAAGCTATCTAGGGGACCTAATGGACCTGTGGCTCGAAGCTCCAACAGTCTGTGAATAGCTGACTAAACTCTTTAACAACGAGATCCACCATCCGTTAACTGTTGGGCATTCCACTAAGGACTAATAGCTGAACTCTTCTTACCACAAATATATTTTTGTGTCCATCGGATATAACCAATCATGAGTACGATGACCCTTCACAGATGCTCGTAAGTATAGTTGGGCCAAATTACTGTTTTGTCCCTATAGTTACATCTCACTCCTTAAGTACTATTGATTCCTCTAATGAACAATACAACATAGTCCTACTATTTGTAAACACCTCTCGGGCCAAGAGAATGTGTGTGGCGCCACATCGTTCAAGCCCCGGAATCATCCCTTAAGGGAGCTATCTATCTACTTACCCCTGCCTCAGGGAAGGAGTGAATTCTATCTTGTGTAGCTGAGTTCCCAGCTCCCAAATCAAACGAATCTCCAAAATGGTAGGTTTGAATCGGTGAACTGGCCATTCGCACCCATACAAATCAAAGGACCACCCTCAATGGCAGGAGTTCCCAGCTCACTTAGGATTGAGGTCATGTTACCTATAGTCATCCTAGTGAAGTGAAGTCTCTATCATGAACGGTGTTATATAACGAGACGTTGACACTTCATGGTCAGGTCTTATACAAACTCTTTGTATAGGACACCCCCGCTCGCATGTCCCCAACACGAATGATCAGGATAAGACCATATGTGACAAGTCACAACACTTGTGACCATTCCACAAAGCGAGCTGCATCCGTAGCGTTACCAGGATAAGGTTTCCCTCCTTTATCCATTACTACAGACCATTTTGGTTATCACTCAATACATGATCCACTTGTATGTCACCACATACATGATTGAATCACATATAGATAACCAGGGATTTTATGTTTATTGGTTTGTGGTAAAGAAAATAAAACAAGTAACCGAGCAAAATACTAAAATCTGAAGTAAATATTATATATTAACAACAAGCGTTCGTACAAACTGTTTACAGACTACAAAACATGAGACTTTAAGGCATCAACCCCAACAATCTCCCACTTGTCCTAAAGCGAAGTGAGGTGTATAAATAACTTATTCTAAAACAATAAACTAGGGCATAAAAGCCCAGTACAAGAAAATCTCCCACTTGCCCTAGTCCAACCACTAGCTATCCTGTAGACCCATGCTCCGTAGGTGACCCTCAAACACTGTAGCCATGAGAGCCTTCGTAAATGGGTCAGCAACATTAAAATGGCTTGGGTTAGACTGATCCAACTTATCTCCTCAACCTCTTGAGGCGTCTTAGAACACATGTCCTTAGAAAAAGTGACTCCATGCCTAAACGGCAGTAGGCCCCTTCTGGAGTCCTACATCGAGTACTTGAGCAACATCTTGTCAATGTACGATGCCTAAGACTATGCTAGCACTTTGTTCTTACAATCCCAAAAGATCTGTATACTTAGAACAAACTGAGCCTCTCCCAAAACTTTCATTTGGAATTGGGTCGCTAGCCAGTTCTTAACTGCAGTCAATAGACCTACATCATTCCCAATGAGTAGGATATCATCTACGTACAACCCTGAGAAGACTACTAAACTATTGATGATCTTCTTGTAGACACAAGGTTCATCAACGTTGTCATCCCGGTCAACATCCTCCATTGCATTCTTATAAGACAACGGATCCTCAACGTCGCCATCTGCTACCATAGCAAGGATTTTCGTGAAACCCAGATAGCGAACGGGTGGGTTCGCAATCCTACCACGAGGTCGAGGTTCCCTCAACTCTTGAGGTGGAACTGACCTACTAGATGAACTCCCATCAACAACTCTTGCTGATGTAGCAGGCTCTTCAACAACTCTTGTTGAAGTTTCAATAGTTTCATTGGAAGCTTACACAACACGACTTTGCTTTGGGGACTGTGCTCCCTTATATGATTCTCCTCCAGGAAAGTAGTGTTCGTTGAAACAAACACCCTATTTTCCATTGGATCATAAAAAAAACCCCCTCGTGTACCTTTGAGGTAGCCTATAAAGAGGCATAACCTCGACCGTGGTTCCAACTTCTTGAGATTAGCCTCAAGTACATGTGCAGGACAACCCCAAATGCGAAAGTGACGTAACTAGCTTTACTCCCGTTCCACAATTCCAGAGGTGTTCTTGCAATACTCTTGGAGGGAACACAGTTGAGTATGTAGACTGTGAAACCCTAAAACGAGTCCAGTAAGGAAGCGTAACTCATCATCGAGTGAACCATGTCTAACAAGGTCCTATTTCTTCTCTCCGCTACACCATTCTTCTGAGGTGTACCCGGCGCTGAGAGTTGGGAAACGATTCCATGTTCTATCAAATAGTCCTAGAATGCCGAGTCCAAAAACTCTCCACCTTGATCCGATCGAAGTGTTTTAATTCGTCTATCTAATATGTTTTGAACTTCAACCTTGAACTCTTTAAACTTTTCAAAGGATTCAGACTTCCGTTGCATAAGATAAACATACCCGTACCTGAAGTAATCCTTAGTGAAACTGATAAAATACTCATAGCCACCTCAGGCTCGCACATTCATAGGACCACAATGGTCATTGGCTCTATAGCCACTCAAGAGGCTCATTAGCTCTATAACCTTTTCCAATAAAAGGCCATTTAGTCATCTTACCCTAAAGGCAAGATTCGCACACTGGTAATGAATTTTCTTCTAACTCACTTAGAAGTCCATTCTTCATTAATCTCTCAATTCTATTAAGATTGATGTGCCTTAAATGAAGATGCCAAAGTTGGGCATTTTTTTTTTGGAGAAATTCGTCGACGTTTTGATTGAGTTACGACAATTTTGAACAATTCAGTATTATGGAGGGAATTAATGGCTAACGGCCTTAGCACATAAAAATTCAATTCCAGATTTTCTATGCAAATAAAAAATACTTTATAGAAATAAGGTTCCCCTTTAGTTCGGGAATAGTATATACATCATTTAAAATAAGAAACCTATTCTGTAAAGCTAAATGGAGTCCTCCCACTGCCACAGCTGAGACGACGTGTCCCGTGCCTACTCGCATTGTCATCTCACCAGGCTCCAACTGTCGCCAAGATCTAATCCCCTGAAAAGAAGAACAAACATGGTTAGTGGCGTCTGAATCAATTATTCACCCAGAATCATCATTCTTCACTAAACAAGTTTCAAGCACAAGTAAATCACATTTACCTTTATCGGCCTTGACCTTAGCCTTAGCTGTTTTCTTCTCTTTCAGATACTGAGGACAATTGTTCTTCCAATGTCCATCTTGGTTGCAGTGGAAACACTTTCCCATAGCAACTTGTGGACGCCTACTTGGGGCGACAGGCGGTGGGTTAGTAGGTGCCTTCTTTTTTCCCTTACCACCCTTCTTCTTCTTCCCCTTTGCAGAGTTAGAAGTAGAAGGTGCAGACTTTGTTCCTGAGGTCGAACCTTTATGGAACGTCCTGGAGGATGAAGCAATATTTGCCTCACCCTTCTGCCTCTCCTTACTTTTTCAGTAAAGATTGGCATATCTGCAGCTCGTTGAGGAGAGTTGTAAGGTTATATTTCACTTTGTTAAAAATCACATTACTAACAAAGTGAAGGAAGCTCTCCAGCAAAGAATGCAGGATTATGCTAACCTGGCTGCCTTCATCGATGGTAGACCCATTCAACTCCACTACATTGAAGTGGACCATCATGTTTAGCACATGTTCACAAACAGACGTGCCTTCTTCCATTTTGGAGTCGAATATGTATTTAAGAGCCTCATGCATAAGTTGTTCAGACGGTTGTCCAAACATCCCCCGCAGGGACTCCATGATCTCACGCGTTGAGATCATAGGCTCATGTTTCTTAGCCAAGACTTCAGAAAGACTTGCCAAGATATAGGCTCGGGACTTCTCATTCGCCCTTGTCCATTTCTCGTATGCCTCCCGAACATTTCGAGCGGCATTAAGAGCTAGAATAGGAGGACAAGCCTCTGTGAGAGCGAACATGAGATCCTCGATGATCAGGATCGTCATGATCATATGTTTCCATGTTGCGAAATTATCGCCATTAAGTTTTTCGGCGTTTAGCAATGCTAACGTGGCTATTGCCATTTTGAAAATGTTGTTGAAAGTACAAACAAAACTTTATTAGAATTTGCTAAACCACTTTTAAACCAACCAATTTTGCAAAACAGATTCAAGTACCCTAAGTTATAGACTTCTATTTTGCAATGATGCTTCAGTGAGGTAGGACAAACGCCACCAGTGGGGTGATCAGTTGCCTCTTCACTGGGATGAGACATTCTCAACCATTAGGCAGAACCAACTCTTGGAACTGAAGCTAACAGCCACCATTTTTCAGTCCAGAATCGTTAACCTTTAACTATTTCGTGTAAGTGTAACCCCTCGCTTTCGGTGCCAGAGTCCCGCCCTAATGATCCCATCATAGGGAAGAAACAAATTAGGATAAGAGATTAAGTTACCTTATCCTCTTATAGGAGATCAAATAAATAAATGTGCAAAACTGTCATCCTTTAGGGGGACACTCCTAGGGTGCTTCGAGGCGATGCGCAGTAACTTTATTCAACCTAACGAGAGAGACCGAAGGATATGCTATCACACTTCCCGTTCCCACTTACTATGATCACTCTCTCTATCCACCTTCATATTGACCTACCCAAAAACCATCTGTTGGGGGGACACGCCAAAGGTGTCGCGAGGCTGAGGATAGATCTCACGGTGTGGACTATTTAGGAGAAACGTGAAAGGTTTAAGTGAAGCATCTTATACCTTAAGTACCTCCCACTGAGTGTTCTACCTAGAGATTCATTAACCTAGACAATCCGGCTACTGATTTTAATCTAAGCCATCCTTTTAAACTCTGCTCATAAAGAACGTTTGTCTATGAAATATGAATAAGTTCAAATAGTCACATTTAAACACTTTAATGGGTTGTCCTTAACTTGAATGCATGCATCAAATCTATCTAATTCACCTTTTCAAGTAAGTTCCCAGGTAGGGGTGTTACGTTTCCGTCAACTTAAATACCCCAGCCTAGACAGAACCTGCCTTAGACAAAAGGTCCCTTATAGATAGATTTGTTACACTTTAACCTTTTATTAGCCAATTTAATCCTATTAAATTGATTAAAAGATTAAAGCCTTAAGGTTGCTAATCGTATTAGAACCGTGATCTTAGGTCTATGTGATCCAAGTTTTAAACACTTTAAAACCATGAATTAAACCTAAGTGAGCATGCATGTCTTTCTTATTTCTTTTAGTTCTAATTTCTCTTTAACTTTTAAAAAGAAACAACTAAAACCATTACGCACAACGAGGTGTTTATAACATTTATAAAGTAACCTATGTGTCATGCTTCATGCAATGTCCGATCATTACTATATATAACTTTTATATAACGCGTAACATCCAAGCAAACATGCTATCATCCACCCTTATACTATAACAATTATAATATAAAGATGATGCATGTCAATGCTTTTTATGCATGCATAAATATAACTCTTATATTATATGATGCATGAGCATGCTCTTACATAATTAAAATCATGCTTCTCTAAATTATAACAATTACAATAAAGAGATGATGCATGACCATTGCATAACCTAAGGTGGGATTTACTATATGTGCATATCATATGACATATAAAGATATAAATCGCATGTAATAAATAAAGAATTAATGGACCGGGAGGAGCCTTTAAAAAAAATTGGAATGAAATAACCTTATCTATTACATTTTTCATCGAGCAAACCAGTTCACAGGCAAACCAGTAAGTAGACGATCGTTTAGCGTGCACTAGATGATAGAAGCATAAGTAAACAATCGCGTAGACGACGACGAGGCTGCGAAGCCTAATCGTCTATGCGATCGTGTAGCGCCACGACAGGTTAAACGATTTACCTTGCGTTACTAAGTGATCGTTTAGTCAGTTACTAAGCGATGAAGCTTGCTGACCTAAACGATCGTCTAGCGTGCGCATGCATTAAGCAATCTGCGAGCATCTTATCGTCTACATGATGCGTGCAACCAGGTAAATGATTTACCTTGCGATGCTAAGTGATCGTTTAGTTAGTTACTAAGTGATGAAGCTTGCTGACCTAAATGATCGTCTAGTGTGCGCGCGCGTTAAGCGATCTACGAGCATCTCATCGTCTACACGATGCGTGCAACCAGGTAAACATTTTTTACCTTGCGATGCTAAACGATCATTTGGTCAGTTACTAAGCAATGAAGCTTGCTGACCTAAACGATCGTCTAGCGCGCATGTGTGCGTTAAACGATACTCAGCGATCGCGTACTCGATCGTCAACACGATACGATAAAATTTTGATCGCATACCCCATCGTTTAACCGATGAGTTCAACAGCGATCACTTATTCCTTCATCTTTACGATGCGATCAATAGTGATCGTGTAGAACATATTCTGCACGATGCGATCAACCCTAAAATGCCTCCTTCTTCGAAGAACCGTAACACTTGCCCATATCGCTTACCACTCTTATGCAACACTTGCACAGATCTGCTTCTTCGACGAACGACTCAAAACTTCAAACAAACTTTGAATACAGACTCGACAACAATTATTACTGCCCAAAAATGCAGGGGCCTTTACAAACAACTGCAAATGTAAAAGGATCTAAATCAAACAAAGGAAAATCATCCCGAAAACATCCATTATTCCGCACATCCATAGAAAAATTTAACTATTAAACCAGCGTAGAAATGCACCCACCATGAACGTGTATGTCATTTCATTGTAACAGATGAAATCGGAGTATCAAAACCTGGCTCTAATACCAATTGATGGATCTCATTCTAAGAGTTCCATGAGCGTGTTCGGATCGCTCCAATCTCACCATGACCGAAATATATATTATACATTCAATACAAACAGTTATGCAAAAAAAAACTTAATTATCGGCATGCTAAGACAAATATATAACTAGGGAAAGAGTGTTGTACCAGTTGAAGACGTTCTTCACACTTCGGCACTCCAAGCAGCGGAACCCTCCAAGCGATCTACCAACACCCAGCAGCAGCGTCGACAACAGCAGCACGAACAACACACGAACATGAACACCGTGGGGACGACACCACCACTAAAGAGCCCCAGATATTCTTGGAATAAAAACCCAAAGAGTGGTCTTTGGTGAATTTGGTAGAGAAAGGAGGAAACACGAATAGTGTAGGCGATAAGTAAGTGGGAGGGAAGAAGACGCTATCGCATAGCAGAAATGCTTATCGTTTAGGAGGAGCTACATGATCGTGTAGGATTTACTGAACGATCGTTTAGAAAAAGGTACACGATTGTTTAGTAAAAACGACACATTATACGATCGTTTAGAGAAATTATGCGATCGTGTAGGCGATAGTGTGCGATCGTTTAGGCGCGAGGAAGACGATCGTTTAGGCGAAGAGTGCGATCGTATAGTCTCTCGATTTTCTTAAGCGATCGCTTGAATTCTACCATCACGCGCCTTTTCAAAATATTTGTACGATCGAACGACAGAAGATTCAAAATGAAAACATTTTTCATCTTAATCCATCGATTACAATAACCGATGGATTCCTACTAACCCACGTCCGAACGCGAATTTTGGGTTAATTATCATATAATTAACCAACTAAATTATTAATAAATATAATCATATTATATTTTTATCCTATAGTTTGATATCACATATCTACTATAGTATTTTCTCCTATTTATATCTAATTTCCTCCAAAATAATGTATCTCATATATTTAGCTAATTATATCATATATAATTAACCAGTCCAATTATATCATATATAATCGAATTTCCTCTTGTCAATTTGACCATTTCAAATTAACCCAAAACACTGGTTCTCGACTTTATCCAACCTACCCAGGGAACCTAATGGACCTGTGGCTCGAAGCTCCAACGATTCGTGAATAGCTGACTAAACTCTTTAACTACGAGATCCACTATCCGTTAACTGTCAGGCATTTCACTAAAGACCAACAACTGAACTATTCTTACCACAGATATATTTCTGTGTCCATCGAAAATAACCAATCATGAGTACGAAGACCCTTCACAAATACTCGTAAGTACAGTTGGGCCAAATTACCGTTTTTCCCCTATTATTACATCTCACTTCTTAAGTACCACTGATTCCTCTAATGAACAATATAACATAGTCCTACTATATGTGAACACCTCTCGGGCCAAGAGAAGATGTGTGGCACCACATCATTCAAGCCTCGGAATCAACCCTTAAGGGAGTTATCTATATACTTACCCCTGCCTCGGGGAAGGAGTGAATTCCATCTTGTGTAGCTGAGTTCCCAGCTCTCAAATCAGACGAATCCCTAAAATGGTAGGTTTGAATCGGTGAACTGGCCACTTGCGCCCATACAAATCAAAGGACCGCCCTCAATGGCAGGAGTTCCCAACTCACTTAGGATTGAGGTCATGTTACCTATGTATAGGACATTGACACTTCGTGGTCAGGTCTTATACAAACTCTTTGTATAGAACGCCCCCGCTCGCATGTCCCTAACACGAATGATCAGGATCAGACCATCTGTGACAAGTCACAACACTTGTGACCAATCCAACAAAGCGGGTCATATTCGTAGCATTACCAGAATAAGGTTTCCCTCCTTTATCCATATACTACAGACCATTTTGGTTATCACTCAACACATGATCCACTTGTATGTCACCACATACATGATTGAGTCACATACAGATAACCAGGAATTTTATGTTTATTGGTTTGTGGTAAAGCAAATAAAACAAGTAACCGAGCAAAATACTAAAATTTGAAGTAAATGTCATATATTAACAACACAAGCGTTCGTACAAACTGTTTACAAACTACAGGATACGAGATTTTAGGGCATCAACCCCAACAAGGTCATATACCCAACATGGCATACATCAGACTACCAACTGTTGATACATAGAGAATATGCTTCATATTTTCAATTTCTTGAAGTGCCTGAGGACACTGTTCCTTAGACAAATGAATTCCATGCCTGAAAGGTGACAAACCTTTCTTCAAATTCTACATCTCTAGATAACATATTGTCTATATACGATTCTTGAGACATGGCTTATATTCATTTAGTGCGATTTCGAACAATTTGGATTCCAACAAACTGAGCTTCTAAAAAATCTTTCATTTGGAATTGCATTGATAGTCACTGATTAACGTCAATCAGGTATCTAAGATCTAGATGCTTCTTATAGACACAAGGTTTGTCAAAATTTTGTTCAAAGCCATAAGATTTTATCGTAGTGTAAAATCTTATATTCTAGGATCTAGATACTTATTTCAACCCATAAATGGACCGTTTTAGTATACAAACCTTTTGCTATTGACCTTGTTCAATGAACCTCTCTCATTGAGCCATATAGATACTCTCTTTAAGATTTCCATTTAGAAAGGTTGTCTTGACATCTATTTTCCAAATTTCATAATCATAAAAGGCGGTATAGAAGAAGATTCTAATCGACTTTATCATGGTAATAAGAGAAAGTTTCTTCATAGTCCACCCCCTCTCTTTGGATATAACATTTTTCCACTAATGAGCCTTAAAGGTCTATACCTTACCGGCTTGGTCTCATTTCTTTTTGTAGATCCATTTACAACCAATAGTTTTTACCCCATCCGGCTGATCTGTAAGTTCTCAGACCGAATTGAAGTACATAGACTCTATTTCGAGGTCCATGGCTTTGTTCCAATAATCTTGGTCTACATCATTCATTGCATGTTTAAAGGTCAATGGATCCTTTATGCCATCATCAAGTATGATGACCTGAGTTTCTGTTGGGCTGTTGAATACCCTCCCACTACGTCGAGCCACTTTCAACTCTTAAGAAGGATGTGACTAATTAGAAGTATCGACTTTATCAACAACTTTCGTTGGAGGACCAGCCTGATCAATAACTCTTGTTAACTTATCTATAGCTTTCTAGGAAATTTCAGTTAATAATAGTTTACTGCGAGGTTGATGATCTCTCATGTGGTATTCCGCTAAGAATGTAATGTTTGTTGAACAAATGCTTTGTCATCTTAAAGATCATAAAACAAACCACCATTTGTTGCCTTGGGGTATCATATGAATAGGCACAATTTTAAATGACATTCCAACTTCTTTGAGTTTTCCACCAACACATGTGCCTAGCATCCTCAAATCAAGTAACGTAAACTATCTTTACGCCATCTCCATAATTCATAAGGTATTTCATAAACACTTTTTGGAAGGAACCATGTCCAAAATATATACGGCAGACTGTACTGCATATCCCCAAAATGAACTAAAAAATTGAGCATAGCTCATCGTTGAACAAACCATATCTAATAGGGTTCCTATTTCTCCTCTGTAATACACCATTCTCCTAAGGTGTACCGGGTACTATGAGCTGGGACTGGATTCTATGTTTTATCAAATAATCTTTAAAATTTAAGTCCATATACTCACCACCTCGATCTGATCGAAGTATTTTAATTGTTTTACCTAATAGGTTCTCAACCTTTATATTTCTTGAACTTTCAAAAGTTTTTTACTTATAATGCATTAGGTAAACATAGTCATATCTTGAATAATCATCAATAAAATTGATGAAATATTCATACCCTCCTTGTACTTTAACATTCATTGAACCACAAATGTCTGAATGTATGAGTCCTAAAAGTTTTTTTTTGGCTCTAAGACCTTTTCAAGTAAAAGATCTTTTGGTCATTTTACCGTCAAGACAGGATTAAAGAGTTTTCTTCTAACTGACTTAGGAGTCCACTCGTAACCTATTGGATTTTATGCCCTAAAACTCGTAGATAGTAAATGTTATTAATTAACCGTCATCAATAAAGAGTAATAGATGTTACTTCAATAAATGTTATTATTTGTATTATTGTCTAATTTTTCTTAATAACCCTAAATCCAATAAACTAGCATCCAAGATTGCCTTATGAGTCTTGAACTGTATGTGGAGATATACGAGGATCAATGTTCAAGATTTAGCCGAAAGGGTCTACAGTATAGGATAAGGTTGGGTACCTTATCCTGGTAAATTATAGACACGACCCACTATGTATTCAATACAAACTTAATGATCCAATGCATTCATGTAGATGACATGCCAGTGGGGGTATCCTATGCAAGGAGTTTGCATAAGACTGGACCGTGAAATAGTAACCATTAGATATAACACCATTGACTAGTTTGGTTCCTATTTCAGTAGGATGACCTAGGCAACTTATTCTCAATCCTGAGTATATTATGAACTCCTGTCATTTGTATTAAATACAAAGTGGGCCGCATCCGGTAGTGTCCTTAGGTTAAGATACCCAGCCTTATCCCTATACTATAGACCATTATGACTATTACTCGACCTTGATCCACTTTTATATCTCTACATAAAGTTCAAGTATTCATGTTATAGCCAGGGGTTCTTAGTTTATTGGATTTGGGGTTAAAAAAGTACAATTCACATTTTCAATAACATTTTTACTGAATAACCTTAATAACAACTTTGTTGTCAAATAGAATATGTTTAATGTTTACAAACCACGAGTTTTAGGACATACAACCGAACAATTTTTCAAGTCATGTGCCATCCAGGGCACTATGCATATCATGTGCGTTTCCAACTAATCGTGTCATGTGCCTTTCCAAGCAAGTGTGTATCATGTGCTTGGATGGTGAGTCGTGTCATGTGCCTTTTTAGACGAATCGTGTCATGTGCTTGGAAGGCGAGTCGTGTTCATAGTTTATCATGTTTGAAATCTCATGTAACATACACGTATGTCCCACATAAGACCACATGTTATCATAATTCATGCTAAACTAGTTACATGTTTGTCAATGATTGGACTGAAAGGGCGTCATAAACCTTCTGATCCAAATTAAATAATATTTTTGTGTTTACTCAAATTTAGTAGTAAAGTGAAGCAAGGAGTCAACCCAATGTTCATATGAAAGGACATAGTTGAACATATGGATTTTTAGTGAATATATTGAGTTGATAGATCTTAAATGTATAATATTTATTTAGTTGGATATTAGATTTAGGTGTCGCTAACCATATTTGCACTTTTCTTCAGGAAACTAGTTCTTGGACTCAACTTTCAGAAAATGAATGACTTTCAAGGTAGGAACGAGTGAAGTCATTTCAGCAGAAGCAGTGGGAGACGTTAAGTTATATTTCGAAGATTCTTACATTTTGCTTGAAAAAGTATATTATGTACCCAAAATGAAAAGGAACATAATCTTCGTGTCTTGTTTACTAGAAAATATGTACAAAGTAACTTTTGATATCAATGAAGTATTCATTAGTTCAAGAGGTGTTCATATTTGTTATGCTAGACTTGAAAATAACTTGTATGTATTAAAATCAACTAAAGTGAAAGCCATTTTAAAGATAAAGATGTTTAAAACAGTAGAAAATCAAAATAAAAAGTGAAAGATTTCTACTAATGCCTATCATTGGCACCTAAGACTTGGTGACATAAATCTCAACAGGATTGAGAGATTGGTAAAAAACGGTCATCTAAATCAGTTAAAAGATCTTTTACAAGAAAAGGTCTTAGAGTCAAAGAACCTTTAGAACTCATCCATTAAGACCTTTGTGGTTCAATGAATGTGAAAGCTCGAGGAGGATATGAATATTTCATCAATTTTGTTGATGATTTTTCGAGATATGGCTATATTTACATAATGAGCCACAAGTCTCAAAATCTTGAAAAGTTCAAAGAATTTAAGATAAAAGTTGGAAACTTATTAAGTAAAAGAATTAAAATACTTCGATCAGATCGAGATGGTGAGTATATGGATTTACAATTTCAGAACTATCTAGTAGATCATGGAATTCAATCCCAACTCACAGTATCTGGAACACCACAACAGAATGGCATTGCAGAAAGGAGAAATCGAACCTTTTGGACATGGTTCGTTCAATGAAGAGTTACGCTCAGTTACCTCAATCCTTTTGGGGGTATGCAGTACAGATTGCTATATATATTTTGAACATGGTTCCCTCAAAAGTGTTTCTGAAACACTGTATGAGTAATGGAAAGGACGTAAAGATAGTTTACATCACTTTAGAATCTGGGGATGTCTAACACACGTGTTAGTGTAAAACCCTGAGAAGTTGGAACGACGTTCAAAATTATGCTTATTTGTAGGATACCCTAAAGAAACAAAAGGTGGACTATTTTATGATCCTCAAAAAGATAAAGTATTTGTATCGATAAATGCTACATCCTTAGAAGAAGATCATATTAGGAATCATTGACCTCATTGTAAATTAGTATTGAGTGAAATGACAAGAGAAACTACAAATAGATCAATAAAAGCTGTTAATCAAGTTGGTCCATTAACAACAGTTGTTGCCCCATCACGTCCTTTTCGAGAGTTGAGAATGCCACAACATAGTGGGAGGGTTGTTCATCAGCCTGACCATTACATGAGTTTAACAGAAACTCAGGTCATCATACCTGATGATGGCCTAAAGGATCCATTGACCTTTAAACAGGAAATGGAAGATGTTGATAGGGAACCGTGGATAAAAGCCATGGACCTAGAAATGGAGTCAATGTACTTCAATTTTGTCTTGGAACTTATAGATCAACCAGATGGGGTTAAACCTATTAATTGCAAATGGATCTACAAGAGAAAATGAGACCAAACTGGCAAGGTGAAAACCTATAAAATCAGACCCCTAGCAAAAGGTTTTACCCAAAGAGAGAGGGTAGACTATGAGAAAACTTCTCTTCTATTGCCATGATAAAATCTATAAGAATACTTTTATTCATTATCGCATATTATGACTATGAATATGGAAAATGGATGTCAAGATAGCCTTTCTGAATGGCCATATTGATAAAAGTATTTTCATGTCTCAATTAGAAGGGTTCATTGAACAGGGTCAAGAGCAAAAAGTTTGTAAGCTTAAAAGGTCCATTTATGGATTAAAACAAACATCCAGATCCTAGAATATAAGGTTTGATACTGTGATTAAATCTTATTACGTTGGAAAAAAATGTTAATGAACCTTGTGTTTACAAGAAGATAGTCAACAAAACTATAGCTTTCCTTGTTCTTTATGTTGATGATATCTTGCTCATTGGGAATGAGAAAAGTTTCCTTGCTGACGTAAAGAGATGACTAGCATCACAATTCCAAATGAAATATTTAGGAGATGCTCAATATGTTCTTGGGATCCAAATTATTTTGAATTGGGATCCAAATTATTTTGAATCGCAAGAACATAACCCTAGCGCTATCTCAAGCATCTTAGACTGACAAGATGTTGTTAAGGTATAATATGAAAAATTCCAAAAAGGGTATGTTACATTTTAGACATGGAATTCATTTTTCAAAGGAATAGAGTCCTAAGACGGCTCAAGAGGTTGAGGAAATGAAAAGAATTCCATATGCATCAGTAGTAGGGAGTCTGATGTACACTATGTTGTGTACACATCCTGACATATGCTTTGCAGTTGGAATTGTCATTCTAGTCTAACCGGACACAGTCATTGGACTACTGTTAAGAACATCCTCAAGTATCTCTGGAGAACAAGGGACTATATGTTCGTGTATGGGCCTAAGGATTTGATCCTTGCGGGATACATAGATTCTGACTTTTAGGTTGATATAGATTCTATGAAATCTACTTTAGGATCAGTTTTTACTCTTAACAAAGGAGCTATAGTGTGGAGAAGCATCAAACAGAGATGTATCACTAACTCCACGATGGAAGCTGAATATGTAGCTGCATATGAAGCAGCTAAAGAAGCAGTGTGGCTATGCAAGTTCCTGATGGATTTGGAAGTAGCTCTAAATATGCATCTGTCTATCACATTCTATTGCGATAACAGTGGAGCAATTGCCAATTCAAAGGAATCGAGAAGCCACAAACGTGGAAAACACATTGAAAGAAAATACCATCTTATCAGAGAGATAGTACACCGAGGAGTCATGATAGTCCTCTCGGCTAAAGTGTTTGAGGGCCATCTGGTTGGACTAGGACTACGAACTTCATAATCTAGGGCAAGTTGGAGAATGTCGAGGGTATTTAGATGCCCTAGTTTGTTGTATTTTCTCTCTATTTTCTCAACATTGTTAACATTATATATTCGTATATATTTGTAACTCATTAGAGTATTAGTCTAAGTGGGAGACTGTTGGGAATGTTTTAAAACTCACAGTTCGTAAATTTTAGAAACACATTCTATTTATCAATAAAAGTATTAAGTATTTCATTCAATAAATTGTTATTGATATTGCTTTCTATTATAAAAATCCAATAAGAAAATCCATGGCTTTAATATGAATACTTTAACTTATGTGGAGACATAAAAGTGGATCAAGTTTTAGTATATAGCCAAATTGATCTATAAGTATATGGATGAGATTGGGTACCTCATCCTGGTAACACTATTGGATACGGCCCACTTTGTATACTGATGCAAATGATGTGATCCTAAAATCCTTCATGTTGGACACGCGAGTGGAGGCATCCTGTGCAAAGGATGTTTGCATAAGACCGAACCTCAAAATAGTCACTTTTCTTTATGACGATCGTTTATTTTAAAACTGACTGCCTAGGATAACTCGATCTTAATCCTGAGCTAACTATAAACTCCTTTTTATTCAGGATTATCCTTTGATCTACATCAGTGAGAGTAGTCTAACAACATTGTTCAATAAGCCTCCCATTTTTGGGATAAGATTGGATAGATAGCTGGAGACATAGTCCTGCAAGATGGAATTCACTCTTACCTGGCTTAGGGTTAGCAAATAGGTTATTCTCTTAAGTATTGATTCCTAGTCTTGAACAATGGGCCCCACCCTCTCATGATTTAGAAGGACATGGTTTATTAGTTGGACTATAAACCAATTTTTCAATAGAGGTTCAGTGGGAGCTTAAGGATAAAAAATGTATTTACAAGGGTAAAACGGTAATTTTGACCTAGTTGTAAATATGAACAACCTGTGAAGGATCGACTTTCTAATTATGGTTAAAGTGGACAGAAATATATCTACAGTGAGGAGAGTGCAACTCTCGAGCTATAGTGGTATGTCTCGGTAATTAATTTATATTGATTAATTCAGTCTAAAGAGTTTAGCCAATTAATCTCAAATTGTTGGAGCTCAGAATCTATAGGCCTATAAAGTCCCTCTACTAGCTCGTAAAATTATATCTTAGATGAGTGAATTAAGCGGACTTGAAATGTCCCAATTCGAAATTAGGGTTTTGAATTTGAAATGTTCAAATTCAATTTAGGGTTTGATTAATTGTATTCAATATAATTAAACGTTTATTTAGGGTTTTGAATTAGGAATCCTTGTGTTAGCTAAGACTTTTTCTGAACTTGCACTTGTTTGTCCTAATTTAATTTCACCCAATTGAATCATGCTATGAATATAGCCTTTTCAATTCATCGGGTGTCACAACAAAGTAACCCAATTCTTAATGCAAATAAGTTTTAAGCATGAATCTCTCTTGAAAGAAGTGTTTGAGACTAGTTTAAGGTTAATGGGATTAAGACTCTTAATTGGCTAGTCGGGCTATTAGGTTTTACTAATAGGTTATGGAGTTCATAAGTTTTCTTTTTTTTTTAAATATCCGATGTTAGAATTTGAATCTAATGAACTATTCCCAATAGCATTTTCTCGATAAATTCAACCCAATTTCATGCTCTGTTATCATCTCAAATTTTACGTACATTGCATGCTTTCTTTTAAATTATTTCTTTCACAACAAAACCCCAATTGCATGGAGTTATTCAATTTGACTTGCCAGTTCGTAGTTTCCCTGTGGACTCATCCCCATACTTATTGCTTGTCCCCTTTTAATATAGTTTTAGACTCAGTGAACACACATCATTTGCTTAGTAAAAAATTGTAGGCAACAAGGATTTTAACCATAGTTAACAGCTTTTAAGCCACCCAACCTCTTGTCCTACTAATTCTTGAGCAATAAATTCAGATTCCATGGTGGATATAGCTATGCAAATTTTTTTGTAAACTTCCATGATATTGCTCCTCCTCCAAGTAAAAATACATATCTACTAATAGAACTAACCTCGTCATTATCAGTTACTCAGTTTGCATCACAATAACCTTCTAATACAACAGGAATTTTTTTGAAATGCAGATAGTAATCTAATGTGCCATTAAGATATCTAAATAGATGACGAAAAGCACCCCAATGATCCTTATCAAGATTATATGTATATCTACTCAATCTACACAAAACATATGCAATATTAGGTCTAGTATAGTTCATTAGAAACATAACACTGAGTATGATCTTTGCATATTCAGACTGAGACATTATCTTTTTTATTTTTCTTATGACGTACACTAGCATCATAAAGAGTTCTTACAAGAGGATCATCAAAATACTCAAAAAACTTTGAGTAAGAACTCGTACCAAAGGAGTTCACCTTAAACCCATTGTTTATTAAAGTATCATTGAATTTTCCATACCATTGTTTGGGAGCTTGCTTAAAACCATAAAGAGATTTTTTAAGTTTACATACTTTATTTTCTTGACCGGCAACTGTAAAGACTTCATGCTTCATCATATAAATCTCTTCTTCTGATCACCATTGAGGAATGTTGTTTTTACATCCATTTGGTGAATTAGAAGTCCATGGATGGTAGATAGTGTAATCGAGGTTCTAATTGTAGCTATTTTTGTTACAGGGAAATACATGTCAAAGTAGTCAATACCTTGTTTTTGTGAATACTATACTACTACTAATCTAACTTTGTATCTTTCAATTGAACCATCTTGCCTTGTTTTCCTTTTGAAAATAACTTGCACTTTATAGGTTTACTACCTTTAGGGAGATCTACTAAGTCCTCAGTTTGGTTCATGGTTAGAGAATCCAGTTCAATCTTAATGGTTTCCTTCCATAAGCTATAACATACAGAACTTAAGGTTTCTTAGTCAGTTTCAGGATCCTCATCTATTAGATAGATATATACAAACTGACAGTTAATATCATTTGGCCTCTCAACTAAAAAGGAAGTAGAAAAAATCAGGACCAAGATTTTTCTCAATTATCTATATCGTACTTCTTCTAGGTTCTATATCATGCATTATACCAGAAGTACTAACATCTTTAGTTTAGGAATACTACCAGAAGCTATATTATTTCAAGTTTCATTCATACTATTAGACAAAGAAGGCATAGAAACAGATACATTCTCATACATTCTAATAGATTTAATTTTTTCCCTTTTCAATGGAAAAACATGCTCAAAGAATTCTGCATCTTATATTCACATATGGATCTATCATTCAAGCACATAAATCTATATGCAACACTATTTTGAGCATAACCAATAAACACATGATCAAAATTTTTAGATCCTATCATAGGTTTCTTGAATGCAAGATATGGTATCTTAACCAAACATCCCCAGACCGTCATGTAAGCAAGATTAGGTGCATGGTCTTTCCAAAGTTTGTAAGGCGTCTTATCTAGTTTTTTGTGAGGTACCCTGTTAAGAATAAAAAAAGCAAAATGTTGGGTTTTATGTCCTAAAACTCGTGGTATGTAAACAATGAAGCTTATTCTGATAATTCAATAAAGGTGTTATTGAATAGATCTACTACTTGAATAGAAATCCAATAAACCTAAAAGTCCCTTGACTATTGGATGAGTACTAGAACTTTATGTGGAGACATAAAGGTGGATCAGGTTCGAGAAAATAGTCAAAATGATCTATTATACATGGATAAGGTTGGGTACCTTATTTTGGTAACACTAATGGATACGGCCTACTCTGTAGTTGTTACAAAGAGTTGTAAAGTGCTACAAACGAAGTGATCCTAATTCGTTCATATTGGACATGAGGAGTGGGGGTGTCCTTGTACAAAAGAGTTTGTACAAGATCGGACCATGAAATGAGTCACTCTTACTTTATAATGTTGTTTACTATTTAAGATTGACTATTTCAAAGCGATGACCTAGGTAACTTGATCTTAATCTTGAGCTAACTATGAACTCCTGTTTATCTGAGATTGCCCTTAGATTTCCATAGGTGAGGATTGGCTCAATAGGGCCGGCTCAATATGACTGTCATTTCAGGGATAAGATTGGATAGATAGCTGGGGACATAGGGTGCAAGAGGGAACTCATTCCTACCCGCTTTAGGAATAGTAGAGAGGTTATTCCCTTAAGTACTGATTCTGGTGCTTGAACAAGGGATCCAGTCCTCTCATTTGGCATGAGAGGGACTCGTTTTGTGATTGGATCACAAAACAATTGTTCATTAAGGGATCAGTGGAGACTTAAGAAACAAGAGGTAATTTCTGGGATAAAATAGAGATTTGACCCTGCCGTTATTACGAACAACCTGTGAAGGATTAACTTACTAATCATGGTTATATCGAGTGGACATAATATATCTACAGTGAGGGGAGTTCAACTATGGGCTTTGGTAGATTGACCCATTAGTTAATGAATGAGGGTTAGATCGGTCTAATGAGTTTAGCCGTTTAGTCTCAGATCGTTGGAGCCCATGATCTGTAGATCCATAAGGTCCCTTTACTAGCTCGGAAATGGATTAGCTCTAGAGTAGCGTGATAAGTTAATTTGAAACATTCAAATTAGAATCACACAGAATTGGAGAAAATATATTTAAATATGATTTAAATTTATGAAGACAAATTTGTGTAAAAATTAATTTAATATTGGATATTAAATTAATTAGAATTATTTAAATTGTTTAAATAATTATTTATTAATTTTATTAGAAAATTAATTTATGAAATTAATTTGTAAAATTAATAAATTTAGAATTTAGAAATAAAATATGATTTTAAAATCAATTTTGGATTTTTGGAAATTGAAAAATCACAAAAACTTGAAAAAATGGGTTGTTTCAAGTCATCTTCAAAGTAGCTTACAAGAAACCCACCACCTTCTCCTTTGGTTTACTCCAAGCATGAGCTGCATCCCATCCAGCACATCTCTTTGCATGATAGTCTGCAATATATTGAAGAGATTGGAGTGAAGAAAGTAGTAGGAACTGACTGAATTTTTGTTGAAAAATTCGAATGAAGAAGGTGTTCTCCAATGGGTTCTGTTTAGTGAGCTTTCTCCATATTTCCTTTGATTCTAGCTTATTTTGAGTCCCACAACTCAATCTAGAGCACCAAAAGGATAGTAGGAAAGATTTTGTGATGGTCTACACAAGGAGTCGGAGGATTTTTGCAACTGGAAATGGAGATTTCGTTGGTTCGGCCAAGGTATGTTCATGAAACTCATGAAACTCTGCTTTTAGCATGTTTCTGTTCAACCAAAATTAATGAATTAGAATGCTTATAGATCCTTATTTCTTTCGCTGCATGCTGGTGTAGATCCAACAATTGGTATCAGAGCATCTTATAAGCATTCACTTCGGATTAATTCTAGTTTGGTGGGTGTTTTGTATGAAAATATGGAACTGCTGTAATGATATGGTTTTCTGAGTTTTGGCCTTTAATTTCTCTTTGTTTTCCCATTTAAATTTGTAATTGGCTCTTGCTTGATGAGCTTTAATGTCTTCCCAAGAGTCTGTAATTTATTTGAAGTCATTAGAGTTGAAATTATGTTGTAATTCGAAGAAACAAGCGAAGGGGCCGAGTTGCAGATTCCAGACGATCAACCTCTGTTCATATCGTCGTTAAGCTTCAGTAGCTAAACGATCATTTAGCTTCATACGTTATACGATATGAAGGAAAAGCTAAACGATTGTATAGCTTCGGGCATTAATCGTTTAGGTGTTGTGCACTAGACGATCGTCTACCCCTAGAGCTAAGTAATGCGTTGTTTTGCTATGCGATGGCACTACACGATCGTGTAGATTCGGGTGGGAGCTAAGCGATGAGGCGAAGAGCTATGCGATGGCGCTGAGCGATCGCTTACACGATCGTTTACCTTTAATCGGGAGCTAAGCGATGAGGCAAAAAGCTATGCGATGGCACTGAGTGATCGCTTACACGATCGTTTACCTTTGATCGGGAGCTAAGCGATGTGGCGAAGAGCTATGCGATGGCGCTGAGCGATCGTTTACCTATAAGCGGAAACTAAGCGATGCGTCGATTTCTATGCGATAGCATTAGGCGATAGCTTACCTCGGACGCGCATTAAACGATTAAGACGTCGTGCTAAACGATGGAGCTATGCGATAGTGTTTGATACTAAGCGATCATGTAGCATCCTCCGGCGCTAGACGATGACACTATACGATAGAAGGTGAACACTATACGATCGTGTAGCTTTGTTAAAGGATAGGCGTTGGTTGGTAAATGATCAAGCAAACACTAAACGATCAAGCCAATTGCATGACGATGGTTGTCATTGCTAAATGATTTGACTTAGCGAGATTTTGAACGAAAGCAAGAGAAGTCGGTTTGACCAGTTCTCTTGAGGTTTGGTCCGGTTTAGCTTTAAATGGTTTGTGATTGGTCCAGTTCAGTCTCTGTTGGTCCAATTTAGACGGTTTGGGTCTGGTTCAAGCGGTTTTGGAGCGGTGTTGAAGCTGTTTTTGTAATAAGTTAGGCTTTTGTTCTTTTGGTTTTGCCAAAACTAAAACCATATCCGTACGTGTTTAATTATTTATCATTGGATGTATGTTATAATTAAATAAATCTTTTATGTGCATATAGTATGCCATTTAGATTTAAAATCCCACCATAGGAAGAATGCAACATGCATTGAAATTATGTTATAATTTGTTATAATATATAGTATGCATGTTAGGGTTTCTTGTATTTAATATAAGTATTATAATAGATATTGAATGCCTGTATGTTTTGGATGTTTAGTATGCCTAAAGTTTTATAAACTATTATAAAATTGGATTAGATATTTAAAATCCATAACGAAGAACAGTTGCATGCTCACGTAGGTTAATCACTTGTTTTAGTTAGTTAAAATAGGTCATTAAACTTGTAAAACTAGGATTACAAACTCAACTGGTATATAATCCTGTTGAAGGTTGGGGGTATTTAAGTTGATGGTCTACTAAAGGTGGAAACGGTTCGGTTCAGTGGTCAAATCGAACCGAACCGAATTTTTTAAAATGTGAAACCGAACTGAACTGATTTATTGGTTCAAACCGAACTGAATCGAACCGCATATATGCAGTTCAGTTTAGTTTCAAATTCGGTTTTGGCATTTTTAAAAAACTCATGTTATATTTTTTTAATTAAAAACGGTTCGGTTTTGTTCTGTTTTAAATTCAGTTTTATTCTTTAAATTAAAAGCGGTTCGGTTTTAAATTCGGTTTTACTCTTTTTTTAAAAATATATATATTAGTTAAAAACGGTTTGGTTCGGTTTCAAATTCGATTTTCAAAAGTTAAACCGAACCGTACCGAATTAATTCGGTTTCAAAATTTCTTCAAACCGGATCAAAACACATTTTTTGGTTTCACTGAGTTTTCGGTTCGGTTCGGTTTGGTTTTTAGAAATGGTTCGATTTTTGCGGTTTGAATGACCACCCCTACAGTCTACGAAACACTTCCTACCTAGGGATTATGGCCAAATAATTGAGCGTTGGTAATCAGTTTTATGAGTATTCGTGAGCGATGTGAGGTAATAAAAGGGTTTATCACCTAGACATCATAGGTTTAAGTCCATTTATAAGAGTTATACATGAAAAACCACATAGACTTAGGGTTATTTTTATTTAGCCAGAAAAGAACCTAAGTATGTAGTTACCCAAACGTTAGAACACTTCAGTGGTAGTGAATAACTTCTATATGATAGAGTTATTAGAAAACTTCAGCGGGAGATTAATAACATACGCGGTATGTTATTCTTAGCTCTTGCGTCCCTAAGAGTTCACAATCTGGATTTAAGTGGTACTTCGTGTAAACTTGGAAATGACCTCCCTACAGAGAGTATTTTTTAGCTTAAATTTAGATTCGCGTGAATAAGGGGAAGTTGTTCGAACAGAGATCAAGGGTCTGATTTCAACTGCCACGTCTCCACATAGTTCACACTATGAGATTCATATGACGCTTCGTGTCACCCTGAAAGTGACCTCCCTATGGAGAGCAGATGTATGCGTCAATACCAAGGTGAACGGAGGAAGTAGTTCATAGTAAGTGGGTGAAAGAAATGTGTCAACATATCCTGTGGTCTCCTCCATTAGTCCGAACCATGAGATTCCTATATTGCGTCTGCTGGTTAGCTTTAAACGACCCTATGCTATTCGTTTAACAACGGCTATCCCCACAGAGGGTTATAACATAAGATTCGGAACAACCCAGGCTTTAGTAACATGAATAGGATTTTATAGTTCCATCTTGGGTATTGTTTTCCATTTCGAAGCGATACTCATACCGTTCTATAAGATCCAAAAATGGCGGGTCTATACTTACAGAATTATTAATTGTTAATAATGTCTAACCAAAAGCGGTACCTAAATGACTATCAGAATATGAGTTATTCTGGAGGTAGTATTTATTCAAGAATGTCTTGATGTAGTATCGTTGCAAAAGAATAATCTTGGGTAAATTATTAAAATTGCTAAAACTTGATTGGATATTAAATTTTAGAATGACAAGTTCACTAATACAAGTGGCGTCAGATAAATTTATTGGGGATAATTATATGAGTTAGAAATCAAATTTGAACACGATACTTGTGATAGACAATTTGTGGTTTGTCTTAACTGAGGACTGTCCTCCCATTCCTAGCTCTTAACACAAACCGAGATGTTCAGGATGTATATGACGATGGGTCAAAGCTAATGATATAGCCTGTGCTTATATCCTCGCCAGCTTATCTGATGTGTTGACAAAAGAAGCATGAGGATATGAGTACTGCTAAAGATATTATGGAATCTCTGCGAGGGATGCCATTAAGTACGTTTACAACAGCTACATCAAAGTGGGGACCAATGTTTGTGAACATGTCCTAGACATGATGGTCCACTTTAATATGACAGAAGTAAACGGTGCTGTCATGGACGAGAGAAGTCAAGTTGGTTTTATTCTAGAATCTCTTCTAAAGATTTTTCTGCAATTTTGAATGCATTAATGAATGAAATTTGACTACTCTACTGAATGAGCTACAGGTTACCAGACAATGTTAAGAACAAAGGATCTGGTGCCAGAAGTAAATGTTACTACTGTTGAGAAGTGAGGAATGTCCTCCAAGCCGGAAGTTGCTTCCTCTTCAAAGAGTAAGAGTATTCTTATGAAGAAAGGAAAAGGGAAAGGGAAGAAGATCCTACTGGATTGAAAGGCAAAGATAACGCTACAAAGGGAAATGTTTCCACTGCAACGAAGAAGAACACTGGTGGAGATATTGCCCTCAATATCTTATCGAGAAAAGAGCAGAGAAAAGGTAACCAGGCTAACTTGACCCTGGGATCATTTGCTCAGCTTATCCAGTGGGAGATGTTGTACTTGTTTTTAATTGTTAAAACTTGTAAAGAACAAATTGTATATATTTTTGTGATAAATGAAATGTTCATTTTCAAAAGTTATGTTTGTTCTAGCACCCTCTGTTGAGAATCAAATTGTTAAATACCATTTGTAGATATTCAGATATCTAAATGACTAGATCAGAGTATAGAAAGTTTAAAGATTTCTAGATCTGACTGTTAACAAAGAGTTGTTGAGACAAGTCAGATGCATCTTACTCAAAGAGTTGAGAGTACCTCAATGTAGTGGGAGGAAAATGTGTTTCCTAGCCATTATTGAGATTAAGATGCAATCCACTTATAGTTTTATCTAAAGCCTATTGTATACTAAAATGTTTACAATAATTCTCTCGGCTAAAGTGTTTGAAAATTACCTAGTAGGACTAAGAATACCAGATAACCTAGGGCAAGTGGAAGAAATATTGAGTATAGAGATACTAAATGGTAAAAGATGGGTATGGGATGCCCTAGTTTATTGTATTTCTCTATAAAACTCAAAAACTCAGTCTTATATATCAGATGTATAAGTTACCACTAGAGTTTTAGTCCAAGTGGGAGTTGTTGGGTTTTATGTCCTAAAACTCATGGTATATAAACAATAGAGCTTATTCTGATAATTCAATAAAGGTGTTATTGAATAGATCTATTACTTGAATAGAAATCCAATAAACCTAAAAGCCCCTTGACTATTGGATGAGTATTTGAACATTATGTGAAGACATAAAGGTGGATCAAGTTCGAGTAAATAGTCAAAATGATCTATAGTACATAGATAAGGTTAAGTACCTTATTCTAGTAACATTATTGGATACGGCCTGCTCTGTAGTTGTTACGAGGAGTTGTAAAGTGCTACAAACGAAGTGATCCTAATTCGTTCCTGTTGGACATGAGAAGTGGGGGTGTCCTTATGCAAAAGAGTTTGTACAAGATCGAACCATGAAATGAGTCACTCTTACTTTATAACGCTATTTACTGTTTAAGACTGACTATTTCAAAGCGATGACCTAGGTAACTTGACCTTAATCCTAAGCTAACTATGAACTCCTGTTTATTTGGGATTTCCTTTTGCCTAGGTGAGGGTTGGCTCAACAGCGCCGGCTTAATATGACTGCCATTTTAGGGGTAAGACTGGATAGATAGCTGGGGACATAGGGTGTAAGAGGAAATTCACTCCTACCCGCTTTAGGGATAGTAGAAAGATTGTTCTCTTAAGTGCTAATTCTAGGGATAGTAAATAGAGATTTGACCCAGCCGTTATTACGAACAACCTGTGAAGGGTTAACTTACTAATCATGGTTATATCAAATGGACATAATATATTTACAGTGAGGGAAGCTATGGGCTTTAATGGAGTGACCCATTAGTTAACGAATGAGGGTTAGATCGGTCTAATAAGTTTAGCCGTTTAATCTCGATCGTTGGAGCCCATGATCTGTAGGTCCATAAGATCCCTCAACTAGCTCGGAAATGGATTAGCTCTAGAGTAGCGTGATAAGTTAATTTGAAACATTCAAATTAGAATCAAATGGAATTGAAGAAAATATATTTAAATATGATTTAAATATATGAAAATGAATTTGTGTAAAAATTAATTTAATATTGGATATTAAATTAATTAGAATTATTTAAATTTTTTAAATAATTATTTATTGATTTTATTAGAAAATTAATTTATAAAATTAATTTGTAAAATTAATAAATTTTGATTTTAGAAATAAAATATGATTTTAAAATCAATTTTGGATTTTTGGAAATTGAAAAATTACAAAAACTTGAAAACGTGGTTTTTTCAAGTCATCTTCAAAGTAGCTTACAAGAAACCCACCACCTTCTCCTTTGGTTTACTCCAAGCATGAGCTGCATCCCATGCAGCACATCTCTTTGCATGATAGTCTGCAATATATTGAAGAGATTGGAGTGAAGAAAGTAGTAGGAACCGACTGAATTTTTGCTGAAAAATTCGGATGAAGAAGGTGTTCTTCAATGGGTTCTGTTCAGTGTGCTTTCTCTATATTCCCTTTGATTCCAACTTATTTTGAGTCTCACAACTCAATCTAGAGCACCAAGAGAATAGTAAGGAAGATCTTGTGATGGTCTACATAAAGAGTCGAAGAATTTTTGTAACTGGAAATGAAGATTTTGTTGGTCCAGCCAAGGTATGTTCATGAAACCCATTATACTCTTTTTTTAGCATGTTTCTTTTCAATCAAAATTAATGAATTAGAATGCTTATGGATTCTAATTTCTTCCGCTGCATGCTGGTGTAGATCCAATACAAAAAGCATAGCTTCCCCCTACATATTATTATACAATCCAGAACTTAACAACATACCATTCATCATTTTCTTAAGAGTTCTATTTTTACGTTTTGCTATACCATTTTGTTGTGGTGAATAAGGTGCAGGAAATTCATGAATAATATTATTTGATTCCCAAAATTGTTTAAGGGAATTATAATTGTATTCACCATCTCTATCTGACCTTAACCTTTTAATTTTCTTATCGAATTGATTTCTACTTCTGCTTTATATTTCAAAATCATACTATTAACATCATCTTTTGTTTTTAAAAGAAAGATTTTAGTATATCTAGAAAAATCATCGACAAAATATATGTAGTATTTTTTTCCGCCTCTACTTGTGGCGTTTTTTAAATCAACTAAATCAGAATGAATCAATTCAAGCAGTTCTATACTTCTAGATATGATAGGTTTAAAAGGTTTCTTGATAAATTTTGTTTCTACACAAAAATGACATTTACTAGTTTCATGTGGTTTATATGCATTAATCAGTTTTAATTCCTTAAGTTTCTTAATCGATGCAATATTCACATGACCTAGTCTACCATGCAATATTCATCATATTTGCAATAGAGACAGTATCAAATACAAAAAAAAAAAAAAAAAAAAAAATCATCAGTCAAATACCCCTTACAACAAAGTCTCCATTGTTTGTGAAGACAACCTTGTCAGCTTTTAGTACAACCTTACGCCCATCCTGATTCAATAGACTCCCAGACACTAGGTTCCTATGTAAGGAAGGTACATACAATACATTACTTAAGAATAAAGTTTTTCCAGAGGTTAATTTTAAAAGAACCTTCCCTTTTCCAAGTACTCCTGCCATGATATAGTTACCGATGAACACACACTCTTCAACAGTAGTGTCCTCGTAGTCATGGAAGAGCTCTTAATTTGAGCAGAAGTGTCTCAAAGCTCTAGTGTCAAGTATCCAGTTAATTTTATTTCCCACCAGGTTGGCTTCTACAACAGTAACTATTATGTCATCTAGTTCAACAATATTAGCTTGTGGGGTGGGTCGTTGATTTGGCCTTCCTTTCCTTTGATTGCATTGGTAGGATTTGTGCCCAAGATTCCCACAGACATAGCAAATCAATTTCTTCTTTTCAAACTTCCTACCAGCAGCTTTGTGATGTCCCATCTGTTGAGAGGAATTATTCTTTCCAGACTACTTTCTTGTGATTTTTAAACCTGTCTTTCTTAACAGTAGAAGATTTAACCAAGTAAGCATTTAACGAATTTAGATTTCCAAAAATTAGCTTATCTTATAGTGTGTTGGCTTTTTCCGTGCGCATGTGACCGATTAACTCCTGGAGTGTCAGATCCTTCTTTTTGTGTTCAGATGATTTCTGTAGTCGCTCAAAGATGGAAAAAATTTCTCAAGCAGTACATTTTCTTGGAGAACATCACATATCTTCATGTCCTCGAACAGAATGTTGGTCACCAAATTTTCATATTCATGAATCTGCTACACTGTACAGTGTTGAATTCTTAGCCAAATTCCAATAACAAAACCAACTTTTTGAAACTTTGTAAAAACTATTTTTTTTTAGTTCTCAAATTTTAGCTTGATTTTTTAAACCATTGGTGAAAAGTAAATAACAAAAGAAGAAATTTGGAGGCAGAAGTAGTGTGCATAGACTTAATTTTCAAAAACAAAATTAAAAAAATAAAATAGTTACCAAACGAGACCTAAATTTTTCTCGTTTAGAGATTTTTACTAAACGAAATAAACATGGAAATTTATTGTTATTATTATTATTATTTACCTTTTCTTTGTAAAAGAATCGAGAATTAATTTAGTTTTTATCAGAATAAATTGAGAATTTACTAAAGCTTATTTTTTTTTTAAAAAAAAAAAAAAAAATTATTCACAACTAAAAAGAAAAACGTTAAATACATTAAAGGGTGCATAGTCTCTTGATTCTTCTGAATTTGGCCCTCATCTTTTTAAATTTTCACTGTTACTTTATTGCATTCTAAATTCTTAAATAAGGTTTTTTTTTTTTTAATTTTTTTTAAAATTTTTTTAAGAAAGAATCGATTAAAATTTGGTAATGAACAAGCAATGTGTTAGACCCGACACAGTGTATGTTCATTAACAAAAAAAAAAAAAAAAAAAAAGGAAAAGAAAACTAGTAGTTTCTTTTAGATAACAAAAGAAAGTAGTAAATTGTATAGTAGTTATTATTATTATTATTAGAGTTAAAAAATATATATTTGAATGATAAATCTTAGATAAATATATCGTTTTTTAAAACAATAAATTGAATAAATTTCTAGTTGTAATGTATAATTATGTTTTATTAACAATTTAATATGAATATGTGAGTGAGCATACCCTTGAATTTGCCATTTGTAAGAAATCAATTTTATTAATGGACAAATTAAGTTTCATGTGAAGACTATATGGATGACATGCTCATGTATCTAATTATGTTGGTAAACCAATAATTTAACAAAACATCAACTATTTACAAACAAAATTTATGAAGTTTTTGAAAAAAAAAAAAAACAAAACAAAAAACAACTCAATGGATCATTTTTAAATACATTAAAAATAAAATAAAAACGGAAGGGAAAAAGTTATTTCATTTTGTTCTTAAATTTTATAATATTACAATTTTATTCTTGAATTTTGAGTTTAATTTCATGAATTTCAAAATGTTACATCGTTACCCTTAAATTTTGAATTTGGTTTCAATATGATCTCAAAAGTTCAAGATTCACTCTTTTAAAGTGTTAATATCTATTAATTATTTTAAAAAATTAATTATTTATATGTTAAAAAATCCACTAATTTTCCATTACTATTTAAACTAATTAAAAATTTGCACATCATAATTATTTTAAATTAGTTAACATCAAATGCAAAAGTGGGCATTAGTAAAAGCTCAAAAATAAAAATGTAAAATATTAAAATTTAACTACCAAAATAAAAAATAAACTAAAAAGTGTAATATTTAAAACTCAGATACTAGAAAATAAACTCAAAAACCAAATAAAAACAAAAATAAAAAACTAAAACTAAACTAAATTAAGAATGGGTTAAAAGATGGAACATTTTTATATTTAGACCCAACAAAAATGAACTTTAGAAACCAAAACAATATTATGCTGAAAAGAAAAAGAAAAAAGGGAAAACTATATTTTAAGTTCTAACTTATTAATATTATTTTAAAAAAACAAAAAAGAAAAAGAAAAACCTTTAATTTAAAAATATTAATATTATATTTAATTTAAAATAAAAAGCACCAAAAAAGAAAAAGTTGATCGGCTTGACGGCTTGACCACGAATGCCGCGTTCAGTTTCAAACAAAAACGATGGCGTTGGCGACCGCCGGTCCCCATCTCACTCCTGATGAATTGTAATGTTTCCCTTTTTTGCATTTTCTTTCTTCAATTCATCCAAAAATGGAGCTGTAAGTACAGATTTTATTCGCTGCACTTTGATTCCCTTTTCTTTTTTTCTCATCTTCTTCATCTTCTTCATCTTCTTCATCTTCTTCCATAATTTCATCTTCATCTCCGCTTCTCTCTCAACTCTTCATTTCAGTTTTCCTTTTTCTTACAGAACCACGCGCCGCCGTCTCTATGTGTATTTCGTTCATCGTCGTTTCGCTAGGTACATTTCAATCACAATCCTATTGTAATGTTTCGTGGTTTTGTGTTTGTTTTGTAATCTGATGCTTATGGACTCTTCTTTGCCTTCATTTTGATTCTGCGGTTAGTTTTTTGGATGAATGGAGTAAAATTGATAGAGAGAAAGGGAAGGAGAATTGAATGAGGTTTACTTATACGAACTATTGCATTCTCGGATCCTTTGTGAGTCTGCTAGTCGTATTGTTTATGAGAGACTATACCAGAGTTTGCTACACGCTACAGGAAATTTTTTTAATGATTTTCTGGTTTTTGTTTCTGTTATTTTGTTTATCTTGGATCTGTAAAGGCGATTTGTCGCATCAGACTAAGGAGTTTGCTAATGTCTACTGGTGGAGAATAGGGATTGATTATTCTTAGCTGTAGCACTAATCAAATTTGAATAGAGTATTGTTGTTTGTCCAGCGCCTTGATCAATTTAAAGCTAATTTATTTGTAATAGCGATGTTTCTGAATTTAGTTCTCACGAACGCTTATTTCTATTGATGGAATTATTATAAGTATTTGGGGTCAAGATGTCATGCTTATCTAATGTTGATGGGTACTTGACGGCTCTTGTGAGGTGTTTTTTTAATACATTTTTCTTTAGAATAATACTTGTCTGCTGGAATTTTATCGCTTTCTTGCATATTTTTAATCATCTTGTTGACTTTACTCATGGCTGTCGGAAGGGAAGAACAGAGAGTGGTCCTCTTGATTTTTAAACATCATTTGTTATTTATTATTACAGTAAAATGTGAATGATGCAGTTGACCAGATTAGTTAAAGGATTCTGAAGCCAATTTGCAGTTGAGGGAGGTTTTGACAACTGAATAAGAACTTGGGGAGCACGGAAGAGGAGATGAAAGAGGAGTCGACTGGGTTGGCTATTGGAATTTCAATAGGAGTGGTGATTGGAGTTCTTTTGGCCATTCTTGCATTATTCTGCTTTAAATACCATAGGAAGCGGTTGCAGATTGGTAATAGCAGTTCGAGGAGGGCAACTAATGTTCCTATTCGAACAAATGGAGCTGATTCTTGTACTATCCTATCAGACTCAACAGTCGGTCCACAATCACCGGTGAAGGCCAGCCGGAATAGCATATCCTCATGGCTTGACGGATTTAAGAGAAGCAGTGTGATCTCTGCAACTGGGATGCCTGAATATTCTATTAAGTACGTCTTCTTATGAAACTCATCTATGCCATTTACTTTGTATGAGATCCTGTCATATTGCTATGATATACATAGTACATACCTTCACATTAGGATCCAGCTCAATGAACTATTTGATATTGGAGAGAAAAGATGATCCCTATCTTAGAAATTTTGATAATTGCTAGAAAATCTTTTAGATTTCCGTATGTCTATACTTTCTACCGCTACTTTGCTTGCAGAAACTCTCCCAATATTTTTCTTATTCAGATTTTCATGGGTCTCTAAAAGATTAGTAGTCAAAATTTGTCAATTTCAACGTCTTCTTTCCTTCACCTCCCTTAATACATTTATACTGATTATCTTTAGTTCATGGGTCTCTATTTGATTGTTGTGATAAAATTATAATTTAATTTTTCATTAAGTCTTTAATTTGTTATACGATGCAGGGATCTGCAAAAAGCAACTGGCAATTTTACAAGTGTAATAGGAAAAGGGGCATTTGGTCCTGTTTATAAAGCTACACTGCCAACTGGTGAGACTGTTGCTGTGAAAGTGCTCGCAACCAATTCTAAACAAGGAGAGAGAGAATTCCAGACAGAGGTAAAGACGGTGAATCATTAATTTGGGCTCCTTGCATAGAATTTCTTACACAATGCACTATTTCATAAAAATGTTGTTTTGTTCAGTTGTTCCTCGAACTTTAATGAGCAAATATCCCTCACTAGAAATATGCCTGGTTTGCTAGTCCGACGTTATGGCCTTCTAGTATTTTTGCACTATTTCCATTGCTCCACTTTTGGATGTAATTGATGATTACCTGTTGCCACCAAAGAAGATTTAAGGACTGAAAGAATGCAATGAGCAATTGAACGGTTTTGAACTTAGTCTGGAACCCAGATCCAGAGCTTGGAGTTTGTAAACATTAAAATAATTCAGGATAATATTTAGTTAGACCACTATTCTTGCCTTTTCCCCATTCTTAGGAAGCTTTAACCCTTGTTTGGAACTCTCAATTTTGGAGGATGAAATCATTTCAGTTGTTTGGATGCCTAGAAAGAATAAGGAATTCAATTTCAGTTAGGATTTCAAATTGCGTTTTGTTAAAACTTTTTTGGTTTCAAGTCGATTGGATTTGGCCGAATTCTGAACTTAAAAAATTATGTTTCCAATTTTATCACCATAGAGATCCTTTTTAAAAGAAAATTATGCCTCCCTATGATAATGCCCTCCCAAACGTGTCTTCAGTATTCAAACTCACGTATACATTTAATATATCAATAATTGTTACTTCTCTGTAAATCATTCAGGTGATGTTATTGGGAAGATTGCATCATAGAAACCTCGTGAATTTGGTTGGATACTGTGCTGAAAGAGGCGAGCATATGCTTGTGTATGTCTACATGAGTAAAGGCAGCCTAGCTTCTCACTTGTACAGTAAGCTGACTATTCCGTCTTGATCTATGAAACCAACAATGTCAGTAATTGACTAGAAACTGTCTTTCTTATCACAATTATTGAGTCTAATTACTGTTGTCATCATCTAGTCTCAATGTTCGCATTGATGAATTAAATAGTATTAGCTTCAGAAATTTGAAGAGAAAATTATTGTATGGTTATTGTGCACAACCTCATGATTTCTACAATGGAGAATGACTTTCTTTTGTTACTGTATAGGTGATAAGAATGGACTATTGAGTTGGTATATGAGAGTTCGTATAGCTTTAGATGTAGCAAGGGGCTTGGAGTATCTCCATGATGGGGTAATTTTCTTTTCTACTCGGTAATATGCAAATCATAAACGTTATGAAAAAAACAATACTTAGGTGCGTCCCAAGATGTTAATCTTTGTGCAGCTCACTCTAATCACACTCAGAAAAAGAAAAAAATAAATAAAATAAAACAAGTAAGAAAGGATTAGACAATTGGGTGGATGCACAAAGATAGATGTAGCTTAGGATGCACTAAATATTTTTCGTTTTGAAATGCATGAATGGCTGAATGCTATTGGTGTTAATGATGCTTCAAAATTTTACTTCAGGCAGTTCCTCCAGTAATTCACCGGGATATCAAATCAGCCAACATTTTGTTGGACGAGTCCATGAGAGCAAGGGTATGTCCTTTCTGCTGGTTTTAAGTGTTGCTGCAATATGAGTCGATGGGATTAGTTATTGTTTTCATCTAAATTCTGTTGCTTCATGTTGATGAAGGATTTTCGAAAAACAATGTTTTATACATTAGTAAGTTCACTTCAATCTGAGTTAATTTAATGATAAGTACTTAAGTAGGTTGCTGATTTTGGGCTTTCAAGAGAAGAGATGGTTGACAGTCAAGCAGCTAACATTAGAGGAACTTTCGGATATCTTGATCCTGAGTATATATCTTCAAGGAATTTCAATAAAAAAAGCGATGTTTATAGCTTCGGAGTATTACTTTTCGAGATTATAGCTGGCAGAAATCCTCAACAGGGACTTATGGAATATGTTGAGCTTGTAAGACATCTCTCTCTCACGCTCACTGTGAATGAACTAAACAGCTCTACTCCTTGGAATTCTTGACTATTTTGACAACTTTCTTTAACACATCTTTTTCTTTAACGATGATTAGGCTGCTATGAATTTTGATGGGAAAGTTGGGTGGGAGGAACTTGTTGATTCCCGGCTTGAAGGAACCTTCGATGTTCAAGAGCTGAACGAAGTTGCAGCTCTTGCATACAAATGTGTTAACCGTGTCCAGAAAAAGCGACCTTCAATGAGAGACAATGTACAAGTTTTGTCCCGAATCCTAAAACAAAGGCACAGCAACAGACGTAATCAAAATACAGTGTTGACGACAACGGATGAAGTTGCCGTTGATGTCGATCAACTAGAAGCCAGGAGTCCAAGGCCTGACCACAGAAGACAACAGTCCGCGGATAGTACAGCTGAATCATGTGAAGTTTAGAAAAATGATTCTTCTGTCCCTCTCCTAGTTCTTTTTTTTTTTTCATATTTTAATAACATAGCAAGAAAGAAAAAATTGGCAGAAAAAGTTAACAAGAATGGCACTAAAACTTCTGCTTAAGTTTTTTTCTGAGAGTGACCTAGGAATACTCACACCAACAAATTTCATGTAACATAGTTGACCCTTTTTTATTCCTTAACTTTTGTTTTTGTTACTGAAAAGGTTTGTATATTGATGCATCGGTATTGAAAATAGAAGAAAAAAGAAGGCTTTTTTCTGTATTCCCAGTGCTAATGCTGCCACGTTTATTTATTAATTTAAATATTGTTTTTTTTTATATATATAATTATAGAAATATCCATTGACATTTTATAGATACTTATATCGACATTTCTAGGAAATTAGGAACTCTACATTTTTTGTCAATATCAGTGTAATAAATCTTGGAGAACACAAATTTTAACAGTCTCTAGTATCATTCTTCTAAAGTCGGAAAATTGCCCAAATTGACCTAAAAACCAAAAACTCTGTAGTTGACCTCTTTTTGAAAACATGTTTATTTTTTTACCATTCGAAGATGTGAAATGCCTGTTTTGCCTTCGGTTTTAAATAAATCTCCTCACTTCTCCCTTAGTTTTTGGGTTTCTTCTATCCGTGTTTCTTCTTATGTTACCAAAACATCGCTTATCAAAGAATGATCTAAGTTTTAAAATTAAAGATGCTTTAACATTTTACTCAATTTATAAACATAGTTGGTAAGAACATGAAAAAATGTATAAAGTGATCATTTAGCTAAAACAAAATTGTACCGATGAAGATATGATCAAGACAACATTATCGTTCGCTCAGAAACAGTGCACGTTGGTTGACCTCATATGCATGATCGCTGACCTCATGTGCGCAATCATTGACATTATGTGCGCAATCATTGACATCGTGTGTGCGACCGCTTACTTCAAGTGCACAATTGCTAACTTCAAGTGCATGATCACTGACATCATGTGCACGATTGATAGCACCGAAAATGTGCTATCTCACCCCATTTAATTCAAGGTCATTACTATATGTAATGTGTTTATTTACAAGTTTTGGGCACGTAAAGGTAGAATTGACTGTTATGAGCCATTTAGGGTTAAGTTGGAGCAATTAGAAGCTAAAATGAGCAATCGAGTTTCAAAGGAGTCAAAATTACAAAAATTCCCCTGAGGCTTGAAGGAACTCGATTTAAAGAGATCCATGAGCGGAAGCGAATCGTCCAAATTATATTTAGATTGAAAACACAAATTTACAGTAAACATACAGATTATGCATTCTAAGTAAAATTAAAACATGCTTTTTAAACAAGAAATAGGGTTCAAGAGATTATACTTTTGAAGAACACTTCTTCTCGAAAAAAAAAAAAAAAAATTTGAACTGTCACGAACTCTTCGAATAGTAACAAAACTTGTACACCCTCTTTAAGGAAATTACGAACCAAATAAAAGATATGACCACTTGGAACCTTCGGTATACTGGGGGTAAGAGTCTAGGAATTGTGGGCTCTGACTATTTTGGTCAGAAGGGAGTTTGAGTTTTGATGAGGAAGAAGATTGAGGAAGAACACTATCATATAGAAAGCTTCTCAATCGTGTAGTGTATGTGCCTATCGTATAGACTCTATAATTTTCGTGTAAACTTCTTAGGGAAAAAATAGAAATTTATTTTCATTTATCCCGTTGGCCATAAAAAACTACTTAACCACTCACTAAGGTGGTTGGAGAGAAAAATAGGGATTATTATTTAAAATAATAAATAAAATAAATAATTATGATAACCAACATATCATATTATATTTATAACATATAGTTTTAATATTGCATCATATACAATATAAACTATAGTTCTTTTTCTCTATTTTATGACATTTAATATAAACCACATTTATATTAAGATTAACAACTATTTGAATCTCATTCAAATATTTATTTCTTCCAATTAAACTATAATGTATCAAATACATTATAACAATCATATCATATATAATTGAATCAATTTAATTATATCATATATAATTAAATCACCTCTTATTAATTTGAACAATTCAAATTAACCCAAAAACTTATTCTCGGCTAAATCCTTTTGAGTTACCAAGGAGACTTTAGAGACCTGTAGCTTGAAGCTCCAACGATATGTGAATAATTAATTAAACTCTTTAATTACATTATTCACCATCCGTTAATTGTCGGACACTCCATTAAAGACCGACAGTTGCACTCTTCATATTACAGGTATATTTCTGGGTCCATTGGATATAATCAATCAATAGTACATGATCCTTCATAAATTGCTCGTAAGTACAGCTAGGCCAAATTACCGTTTTGCCCATGACTAAACCCCTCTCAAGCTAGGAGGGATGTTTATTTTTTTCTAACTCACTTAGAAGTCCATTTTTCACCAACCTCTCAATCATATTGAGATTAATGTGTCCTAATCTTAGGTACCAAAGATGGGTATTTTCTTTGGGAGAAATTCTAAGTCGTTTATCTTGAGTTACGATAGTTTTAAACATCTCTATGTTATGGAGGACATTTGTTGCTAACGACCTTAACACATATAAATTATTTTCCAGTTGAGCAGAATATATATCAACACCATTCTTAGTAATAAACACTTTATTATAAGAAAAATGAAGTTGATATTTACATTCTAAAAGACACTTTACAGACACTAAGTTCTTTTTTAAATCAGGAACAACAAATACATCATTCAAAGTGAGAAATTTGTTTTGTAAAGTTAACCGGAGACCTCCCACTGCCACAACTGAGACGACATGTCTGGTTCCAACTCGCATCGTCATCTCACTAGCACCAAGTTGCCACTAGGAACTAATTCCCTGAAATGAAGAATAAACATGGTTAATGACCCTAGAATCAATAATCCAGGGCAGAATCATCATTCTCCACTAAACAAGTCTCCAAAACAAGCAAATCACATTTACCTTGTTTGACCTTCTTCTTCTCTATCAAATATCAGAGCAGTTCCTCTTTTAGTGCCCGTCCTAGTTGCAATAGAAATATTTTCCTTTGTCAACCCTCATTGGTTGTCTATTCCTTGGAGCAGCAACTTGTGGGTTAGCAGGAGCCTTCCTCTTACCACGCTTCTTCTTCTTCCACTTTCTGGTACCAGAGGAAGAAGGTGCAGACTTAGTTCCAGAGATCGAACCTTTGTGGAACTTTTTAAATGATGAAGCAATATTTGCTTCACCCTTTTTCTTCTTACTTTTCAACAAGGATTGGAAAGTCTGCAACTTGTTGAGCAGAGTAGTAAGGTTGTAGTGAATCCCGTTCAGAACAACATTGCTATGGAAATAAAGGAAACTATATGGTAAAGATTCCATAATGATACTAACCTAGCTGGTCTCATCGATGCTCGACTCGTTCATCTCAGCCACGTTGAAGTGGATCATCATATTGAGAACATGTTCTGGACAGATGACCCCTCTTGCATCCGTGAGTTGAAGATGTACTTGAGAGCATCATGTCTGAGTTGTGCGGATGGTTGTCCAAATATTCCCCTCAGGGACTCCATGATCTCGCATGCAGTGACCATGGACTCATGCTTCTTGGCCAAAATTTCGTTAAAGCTGGCCAAGATGTACACTCGGGCCTTCTCTTTCACCCTTTTCCATCGCTCGTATGCTTCTCCAACATTTTGAGGAGCAGTAGGAGCTGGAATGGGAGGACACTTCTTCGTTAGGACGAATCGGAGATCATCGATGATTAAAATCGTGTTTATTGTATTTTTCCAACTAGCGTAGTTCTTGCTAGTTAGTTTGTCTGCGGCATGTATGCTAAGAGTCGCAGTAGCCATATTAAAATTGCTGAAATAGAACAAACTTAATTAAAATAGAATAAACTTAATTAAGTCTACTTGTATTTAACCAGTTTTATAAAACCAATCATGTTTTAGTAAAATAGTTTAGTGCACCCTTAGTTACATCTATTTTGCAATGATGCTTCAGCAAGGCAGGACAAAAGTCGCCGTAGGGTGATCAAGTGCCCCTTCACTGAAATGAGACATTCTCAACCATTAGGCAGAAACAACTCCTTGTAACTGAATCTAATAGTCACCATTGTTTGGTCCAGAATTTGTTAACATCCTTAACAATTTTGTGTAAGTGTAATCCCTCATTTTAGGTCCTAGAGTCCCGTCCTAATGAGCCAACTGTAGGGAAAAGCCGATTAGGACAAGAGACTAAAGCAACCCTATCCATTTCTGGAGATAAAATAAAGAGTTATGCAAAACTGCCATCCTTTAGGGGGACACTCACGATGCCACGAGGTGATGCATAAAACTTTATCCAACCTAACGAGAGAGACTGAAGGATATGTTATCACACGTCCCACTCCCACTTACTATGAACACTCTTTCCATTTACCTTGGTATTGACCTACCTAAATGCCACCTGTAAGGGGACACCCAAGGTATCTCGAGGCCGAGGATATATCTCACGGTGTGAACTTTTTAGGAGAAATGTGTAAAGGTTAAAGTGAAGTATCATATACTCTATTTTCCTCCCATTGAGAGTTCTAGGTTTCATTAACTTAGAAAATCCGACTACTGATTTTATCTAAGTGATTTGTTTAATTTGCTAAAAAAACAATACTTACTTTGATGATTAAACAACTTTGATTCAAGTCCTATTAAACTCTTTAACATACTTTCATCAAATTTGCATGCATGTAACAAATCTATCTAATTCACCTTTCCAGGCAAGTTCCCAGGTAGGGGTGCGACATTTCCATCAACTTAAGTACCCTATCCTAGCCAAGACCAGCCTTAGACAAAAAGTCCCTTATAGATACATTTGTTACATATTTAATCTTTTATTAGGAATCAATTTAGTCCTATTAAACCGATTTAAAAGATTAAACTTAGATTTCTAATCTTATTAGAAAGTGATCTTAGGTCTATCATAATCAAATTTTAAAACACATTTAAAAAATGATTAAAGCCTAAGGTTTGAATGCAACTCTTTATTATTGATTTTAATTCTAATTTCATTTATTACAACATTTATAAGAAATGAAACAATTAAAACCAACTAACATTGCAAGCTAGACATACATAAGTTATTTATAATAAATTAACCTAAGGTAGAGTCATGCATCATGCAATGTTCACTCATTATTAATATATAACTTTTGTATACACAAGTAATGAATTAAACTATAGCATACATTCCATACAAACATTTAACCTTATATTATAACATTTATAATATAATGATGCATGGATTTGCTATAATGCATGCATACATATACTATAACTCTTATATTATATGATGCATGAACATGCTTTATGTAATTTAATCATGCATACTAATATATTATAATACTTTTAATATAAAATGATGCATGAAATTTAATGCATAACCTATGGTGGGTTTTAAAACTATATGTCATATATTATGGCATATAAAATAAATATACATCACATGCATATTTAATTAAGGTTGATAGACGGGAATAAATAAACTCAAAATCGAAAATTAAATGGCTAAACTATTACAAAAGTTGAGTCCACTGGTTCGGAACAAGTGAACCAATTCTTGAACCGCTCGCCTCGAACTGCTCCACCAAGAACCCTTGCAGCTTGATCGTGTAGCAAACTCCTGATCGTCGAGTAACGAGATGTCGAGTATAAACGATCGTGTATATGCGATTGCGTAGCTTTTGACTATGCGATGAGCATGAAAGTCTATGCGATCGTGCAGCGTGCATTGAGTACCACATACCATGCAATCGTGTAGCTATTGACTATGCGATGAACATGATAGTCTACACGATCGTGCAGCGAGCGTCGAGTATCGCATACTATACGATCATGTAGCTATTGACTATGCAATGAGCATGATAGTATACACGATCATTTGGCACGCATGCCTTATGTCGAGTATCATAGAGCGCGTGATTGTCTACCCATTGAACGCCTATGCGATCATGCAGTCAACACAAAACGATCGTTTAGCAAAATTTACATGATCGCGTAGTATTAGCTATACAATCATTTAGCATATGCTACACGAACACATAGCAAAATCTAAACTATCATTTAGCTCTAGCTACACGATGCGGCCACCGTTTCGTCTTATCCATCGAAACGCACTGCAACCCTTATTCTAAAACTTCACGAGCGACTCAAAACTACATAAATACAGAATTGTTTGCAAGTTTAATGCCGAAAAACGCAAGGGCCCTTATAAATCAACTTTGCAATTTAAACAGAAAGCCATACACAGAGATTACTACCCCGAAACACCCATCAACAACCATCCACATACGTTCAACATTTAAACGCAATGCAGAACTTAAAACCCACCTCTATTATAAACAATTTCAATACATAAATGAAATTTGGAATCAGAACACTAACCTAGCTCTGATACCAATTGAAGGAACTCGCTTTAAAAAGATCTATGAGCAGAAGCGGATCGTCCAAATTCCATTTCGATTGAAAACATAAATTTAGAGTAAACATACAGATTATGTATTTTAAGTAAAATTACAACATGCTTTTTAAACAAGAAATAGGGTTCAAGAGATTATACCTTTGAGGAACACTTCTTCTCCAAAAAAAAAAAAAAAACTTCAAACTGTCACGAACTCTTCGAAAAGCAACCAAACTTGAAGACCCTTTTCAAGAAAATCCGAACCAAAATAGAAGACACGACCACTCGGAACCTTCGGTATACTCAAGGTGAGAGTCCAGAAGTTGTGGGGTATGACTGTTTTGGTTAGGAGGGAGTTCGAGTTTTGAGGAGGAAAAAGATCGAGGAAGAACACTATCGTATAGAAAGCTTCTCAATCATGTAGTGTATGTGCCTATCGTATAGACTATAATTTTCGTGTAGACTTCTTAGGGAAAAAATAGAAACTTATTTTCATTTATCCCGTTTCCCATAAAAAAGTACTTAACCACCCACTAAGGTGGTTGGAGAGAAAAAAAGATTATATTTAAAATAATAAATAATATAAATAAATATGATAACCAACTTATCATATTATATTTATAACCTATAGTTTTAATATTGCATCATATACAATATAAACTATAGTTTTTTTTTCTCTATTCTATGGCATTTAATATAAATCAGATTTATATTAAGATTAACAACTATTTGAATCTCATTCAAATATTTATTTCCTCCAATTAAACTATAATGTATCAATTATATTATAACAATTATATCATATATAATTGAATCAATTAAATTCTATTATATATAATTAAATTCCCTCTTATTAATATGAACAATTCAAATTAACCCAAAAACTGATTCTCAACTAAATCCTTTTGAGTTACCAAGGGGACCTTATGGACTTGTAACTTGAAGCTCCAACAGTACGTGAATAATTAATTAAACTCTTTAATTACATTATCCCCATCCGTTAACTATCAGGTACTCCATTAAAGACCAACAGCTGCACTCTTCGCAATACATATATATTTTTGTGTCTATTGGATACAACCAATCAACACTATGATGACCCTTCACAAATTGCTTGTAAGTATAGTTGAGTCAAATGACCCTTCACAAATTACCGCACAACTGAGTAACTGGCAGGCATTCGTAAGTAGGACTATGATCTATTGCTCATTAGAGGAATCAGTGGTACTCAAGGAGTTAGATGTAACTATAGGGGCAAAATAGTAAATTGACCCAACTGTACTTGCAAGCGATTTGTGAAGGGTCATCGCACTACTGATTAGTCATATGGACACAAAAATATATCTGTAGTGTGAAGAATGTAGTTGTCGGTCTTTAGTGGAGTGACCAACAATTAACGAATGGTGGATCTTGTGATTAAAGAGTTTAATCAGTTATTCACGTATCGTTGGAGCTTCAAGCTATATATCCATGAGGTCCCCTTGGTAGCTCAATGGGTTCAAGAAGAGAATCAAATTTTGGGTTGATTTGAAGTGTTCAAATTAACAAGAGGAATTCAATTATATGTGATATAATTGATATGATGTATTAGATATATTAATTGGAGGAATTAATATAAATATGATTTATATTAAATACCGTAAAATAGAAAAAGAACTATGTTTTATATGTTTCATATGATGAAATATTAAAACTATATTTTATAAATATAATTGATAAGTAGGTTCTCATATCTATTTATAATATATTAATTATATGATAGTTAATTCCTTTTCTCTAATAACCAAATTGAGTGCGAGGTTATTGGAAGTTTATGGTAACCGTGAGATAAAAAAAGGAAAATTGTTTTCCAAAATTAGATGTTGATTCATTTAGAAAATCTCATGAAAAGGCTATCAAATAAAAAGTATTTTTACTAAGCGATAGCATTGAGAGCATACACGATCGAGCTACGAGTTGACTATACAATAGTTACTCGCTTGATCGTTGCTGCCCGATCGAGTAGCAAAGTCTATACGATAGGCTTAATCTTCTAAACGATTGAGTACTTTGTCTATATGATAGACAATATTCATCTCCCATTTACTCGATCGTCTACTCGATCGTATACCTCTGATCTTCCTAAATTCAAGATCATACAGAGCCAACAACTCTTGGATTCTCACATCGAGAATACCAAGGTAACACTTGTGGTAGTGTTCTAATTCGGTTTAAGGATCGAGTTGGACTCGATTGGGTTCGAGGTGCATCCAGTTGTTCGCATTGTTGGCTGTTCCGTTTGTTGCGTTCGAGTGCATCGTTGGACGCATTGGAAATCAATTGAGGGATACTTGAAGAAGAGTTCTTCAAATGTACGCATACTTTATCCCTTGTATCTTTTTGTAGCATGCTGTAATTTCTGTTTATGCATAATCTATTCGTTTCCGTTTAAGACTATAATTGTTGTGTTCATTCTGAATTGGATTTGAAATGATCCACTTCCGTTGCTCAAAGGATCTCTATTTAGATTTTCTTCAATTGGTATTAGAGCCAGGTTGTTCTAATATTCCAAATTCCATTGCTGTATTGAACTTCTTTTACAGTCATGGTGGGTTTTAAGTTTTCTACAATGCATTTAAGAGTTAAATGTGTTTGTGGATGTGTTGATGGATGTTTATGGGATGATTCCTCTATTTAAAGCTTTCTTTAAGTTTACAAAATGTTAATTTGTAAGGCCCCCTGCTTTTTTGGGCATAATTAACAAGCAATCAAGTCTGTATTCAAAGTGTTTGAAGTTTTTTGAGTAGTTCGTGATGAAGTTTCGAAGCATAGAGATGTCGTTCTCATCGAGGAAGAAGACCAATGGTTGGTCGCATCGTGTAGCCCAGGCTAAACGATCGTTCAGATTTGGTTAAACGATCGTGTAGAAAAGTTCTACCCAATCATGTAGTATTTACTAAATGATCGTATAACTGATGCTAAACAATTGAGTAAAGAGTTTACTCTATCGTGTAGTGTTGGTTGCTCGATCACATGGACGCTTGGGGTAAACGATCGCATAGAGTATTTGATGCTCGTTGTTTAATAGGCGCGCACACTAAACGATTGTGTAGTCTAACATGCTTCATTGCATAGTCACTGGCTACACGATCACCCGGTATACGATAATTTACGCTTGCTCCGCGATTGTTTAGACGATTATGCTTCACCGCATCATTGTCGTCTACTTTATTGTTTAAGGCATGCATTGCACGATGTGCGCTGCACAATCGTGTGACCTTCATGCTTCATCCCATAGTCAAAGGTACTCAATCGTTGCTAAATGATCGTTTATGCTTATATAGCGTTGCTAGACGATCACAAGGAGTTGTTACACGATCAAGGAGACACAGATTCACCCCGATGGTTTAATACCTAGTTCGTCTATTTGAACTGGTGGACTCAATGCTCTTTGTAATAGTTAGCTTTATTCTTGAGGATTTGAGGCTAATTATCCCGGTCCATCAATTTTTACTTAATATACATGAAATGTATGTTTGTTTATATGCCATATTGTATGACATATAGATTTAAAACCCACCTTAGGTTATGCATTTTATTCATGCATCATATATTATAAGTGTTATAATATAGTAAATGACATGATGAAATTACAAGAAAGCATGCTCATACATCATATAATACAAGAGTTATATTTATGCATGCATTAAGCATATTCATGCATCATCTTTATATTAGAAGAGCTATAGTATAAAGGTGTATGAGAGGAAGTATGCTTGTTTCATTAGTTTGTTATATAAGAGTAATATAAAAGTAGTAATGAATGAACAATGCATGGAGCATGACACTTAGGCTTATTTATAAGAGTTAAGAATACCTTGTATATGTTGTTTTGCATTGTAGTTTTTAGTTGTTTCCTTTTATAAACGTTATAATGGAAATTAGAACTAAAAACAATAAGAAAGAGTTACATGAAACTTAGGTGAACTCATGTTTTAAAAGGGTTTTAAAATTTGTTTGAAATAGACCTAAGTTCATGGTTCTAATGAGATTAGATACCTAAGTTTAATCTTTTGAATCGGTTTAATAGGATTAAGTTAATTTGAATAAAAGATTAAATTTGTATTAAATCTATCTATAAGGGACCTTTTGTTTAAGGCGGGTTTTGTCTAGGCTGGGGTATTTAAGCTGACGAAAACGGAACACCCCTACCTAAGAACCTACTTGGAAAGGTGAATTAGATAGATTTGCTGCAAGCATGCAACAGTTGATCAAAGACCTTGTTAAAGACTTTAATGAATAATGATCAAAAGTTGTTTAACTTTCCAAAGTAAGAGTTACTTTTGGGCGAACCTAAATAGTCACTTAGTCAAAATTATTAGTCATGTTTTTTCTATGTAAACTAAACCCTAGGTTATAAAATACTCAATGGGAGGTAAAGATATATATTATATGTCAATTTCACTCACGTTTCTCCCTTAATGTTCACATTATGAGATTCATGCTTGGCCTCGTGGTGCCCTGGAGCATCCCCCTTCAGATGGTGTTTGCATGAGTCAATATCAAGGTGGACGGAGAGAGTATTTATAGTAAGTGGGTGAAGGATGTGTGTCAACATGTCCTATAGTCTCCTTCATTGGTTTACACCATGAGATCTTCTTGCACGACCTTGTGGCACCCTGGGAGCGTCCCCCTTCAGATGGTTTATGCGGTTGGTCAATATCAAGGTGAACTCCATAAATGGATATGGTCGCTTTAGATTTTGCCCCAATCAGATTTTTTTCCTTCAGATTGACTGCTTGGGGCGGAACTCTGGGATCTAAAATGAAGGGTCACACTTATAGGAAATTGTTAAGTAAGTTAATGATTTCCTGACCAAATTAATGATGACTAGTTGCTATAGCAACAAAAGTTGTTCTGGTGTTAATGACTGGTTGAGAGTGTCTCAATTCAGAGGAGGGATAATTGATACCCTTTGGTGGCTTTTGTCCTAAACTACTGAAGCGTTATTGCAAAACTAGATGTCACACGAGGTTCATTTAGATTTTGCTAAACCAGATTGGATTTTGTTTTAAAGAGTATTTGCTAAAATCAAATGGTAGATCAATGTGTTTGTTTTGTCAGCAACATGTTGTTGTATGATTTTCTGTTAGTTGCCTCTTTTAATTTAACTGATTACATACATTGGAAAGAGTCTCTTGAAACATATTTTGTGGTAAACGACCTCGAGTTTGTCATGGTTGAAGAGTGTCCTTAAGTCTCGACCCTTGATGCACCGCGAAATGTTCGTAATGCATATGAGGTGTGGATGAAGGCTAATTCGATGGCCCGACTTCATATTTTGGCTAGCATACTGATGCATTAGCCAAAAGGGTTGAGAACATGGCCATTGCACGTAAGATCATGGACTCGTTGCAAGAATTATTTGAACATCAGTTCTCACTTTTTGAGCAAAAAGAGAAGGATGACAAAGAAACCAGTAGTGTCAGTTTCCAAGATAATCTCCAGTATTTCTTGAATGTCAAGGGTCTAAAAGAGAAAGCAATTGTTGCTGATTCTGAAGAAGTTTATCAACGAGAATTGTTCTCTGAAATGGAACTTCGGCTTATTTAGATTTTGATACTGATCCCATTACTCTCCAGAAGAGGAAGAAGTCTAAAGACAGCAAATGCGATTTATTTATCTTGGAGACGTGTTTGGTAGAAAATGATGATTCTGCTTGGATATTTGATTTTGGTGCTACTAATCACGTAAGTTCTTTCTACCAAGGATTTATTTCCTAGAAAAAGTTGGAAGATGGGGAGTTGACTCTTTGAGTCGATACTGGTAAGGTTGTTTCAGTTGCTGTTGTAGGCAGGTTAAAGTTTTTGGACAAGAAATGTTATCTGTTACTGGATAATACTTATGTAGATCCTCATATCAAGAGGATCTTAATCTCAGTTTCTTGTCTGATTGAAAAAGGTTATATCGTCTCCTTTTCCGAGAATAAAGTGTTTATTTTTAAGAATGGTATGGAAATTGGTTTTGGTTCAATGGAAAATAACTTGTATGTACTAAGTTCGTTAGTCATGAAAGCCTTTCTTAATAAAATATTCAAAACAACGACAATTGCAAAAAGACCAAAGGTTTCTCCTAAGGAAAACATCCATCTTTGGCATCTAAGTTTAGGTCATATCAACCTCAATAGGATTGAGAAGTTGGTGAAATATGTACTTCTAAATGGTTTAGAAGAAAACTCTTTGCGGCTATGTGATTCATGCCTTGAAGCCAAGATGACCAAACGGCCTTTTACTGGTAAAGGTTATAGAGCCATGGAAACCTTGGAGCTTATACATTCAGACCTCTGTGGTCCGATAAGTGTTAGAGCTCAAGGTGGGTATGAATATTTCATCTCTTTCATAGATGATTATTCAACATATGGGTATCTATACCTAATGCAATATAAGTCTGACGCCCTTGATAAGTTCAAGGAGTATAAGGCTGAAATTGAAAACTTGTTAGGTATGAAGATAAAAACATTACGATCTAACCATGGTAGAGAGTATATGGACTTAGAATTCCAAAACTATATGATAGAACATGGAATCACGTCCCAACTCTTAGCCCCAGGTACACCTCAACAAAATGGTGTATCAGAAAGGAGAAACAGAACCCTGTTAGATATGGTTCAGTCTATGATGAGTTATGCTCATCTTCCAGACTCGTTTTGGGGATTTACAATGGAGACTGCATGTTACATTTTGAACAATGTTCCCTCAAAGAGTATTTCTAAAACACCTTTTAAGCTATGGAGAAGCCATAAAGGTAGTTTACGCCACTTCAAAATTTGGGGATGTCCAGCCCACGTGCTTGTGGCTAACCCTAAAAAGTTGGAACCACATTCGAAAGTTTGCCTCTTTGTAGGCTACCCCAAAGAAACGAGGGGTGGATACTTCTATGATCCAAGTGAGAATAAGGTGTTTGTGTCGACAAATGCTATCTTCTTGGAAGAAGACCACATCAGGGATCATAAACCATGAAGTAAGCTTGATTGAAATGAGATTTCTAGTGAGACTACTGAGAGTTCAATAAGAGTTGTTGAACAGACTGATAGATCAACAAAAGTTGTTCATGTCAGATCATCTAGTCAACCATCTCAAGAGTTGAGATTGCCTCGACATAGTGGGAGGGTTGTGAACCCCAGAACACTACATGGGATTGACTGAAGCCCAAAACATCATGTCTGATGATGGAGTTGAGGATCCATTGTCTTATAAGCAAGTAATGGAGGATGTTGACAAATATGAGTGGATTAAAGCTATGAATCAAGAAATGGAATCTATGTAATCTGGGAACTTGTGGATCAGTCTGATGGGGTAAAACCTATAGGGTGTAAGTGGATCTATAAGAGAAAACGAGGTGTAAATGGAAAGGTGTAGACCTTTAAGGCTAGACTCGTGGCAAAGGGTTATACCCAGGTTGAGGGAGTGGACTATGACAAAACTTTCTCACTTGTTGTCATGTTGAAGTCTAATAGGATTCTCCTGTCCATAGCCACATTTATGGAAAATGGACGTCAAGACTACCTTTCTGAATGGCCATCTTGAGTAGACCATCTACATGACTAAACTAGAGGGGTTCATTGTTCCAAATAAAGAGCAAAGAGTTTGCAAGCTTAATATGTCCATTTATGGGTTGAAACAAGCATCTAGATCGTGGAACATTAGATTTTATAGTGAGATAAAATCATTTGGCTTTGATTAAAATGTTGATGAGCCTTGTGTTTACAAGAAAGTCATCAACAACTCAGTAACTTTCCTGGTGCTATATGTGGATGATATCCTACTCATTGGGAATGATGTTGGTTTTTTGACTGACATTAAGAAATGGCTAGCCGTCCAATTCCAAATGAAAAATTTGGGAGAGATGCAGTATGTTCTAGGGATCCAGATCATTCGAGATCGTAAGAACAAGAGGTTGGCCTTGTCTCAGACATCGTACATTGACAAGATGTTGATCAGGTACTCGATGCAAAATTCTAAGAGGGGTTTATTACCCTTCAGGCATGAAATTATTTTGTCTAAGGAGCAATTTCCTAAGACACCTCAAGAGGTTGAGGAAATGATACGGATTCCCTATGCATCGACTGTTGGTAGTCTCATGTATGCAATGTTATGTACTAAACCTTACCTTTACTATAAAGTAGGGATTGTCAGTCGATATATGTCCAATCTAGGATTAGATCACTGGACGACGGTCAAAACGATTGTTAAGTATATTCAGAGACCGAGAGACTAGATGCTCGTGTATGGAGATAAGGATTTGATCCTTATAGGATACCCAGACTTTAACTTTCAGACTGATAGAGATTCTCGAAAATCGACATTAGGGTCAATGTTCACTCTGAATGGAGGGGTTGTAGTTTGACGAAGCATCAAGCAAGGATGCATCGTGGACTCCACAATGGAAGTCAAATATGTAGCTACTTGTGAAGTTGCTGAAGAGGTTGTTTGGCTTAGGAAGTTCCTTACAGATTTGAAAGTTGATCTAAATATGTCTTTGTCGATCACACCCTATTGTGATAACAGCGGGGCTGTAGCAAATTCTAAGGAAACTCGAAGTCACTGAAGAGGCAAGCATATTGAACAGAAGTATCATTTGATCAGGGAGGATGTGCATCACGGTAATGTGATAGTCACGAAGATCCCATCGGAGCACAACGTTGTTGATCCGTTTACAAAGACTCTCACGGCTAAAGTGTTCGAGGGTCATCTGGAGAGTATGGGTCTACGGGACATACGACACCTTGTCTAGGGCAAGTGGGAAATGACACTGGGGTATAGAGTATGCCCTAGTTTATTGTATATTGTACTGTTTTTATGTATTGAGCATTAGTCTCCCAAGGCATTAGAACAAGGGGAGATTGTTGGGATTGATGTCCTAATTCTCTCGATGGTCTCAGTTTGTAAACATTTTGTACACACATTGTTATTAATAAAATAAATGTTATTTTATCCAATAAACTAAGATCCGTGGTTATTTCATGTAACTTAAGCATGTATGTGAGACATACAAGTGAATCATGCCTTAAGTAATAACCTAAATGGTTTGTAGTAGATGGATAAAGGAGGGATACCTTATCCTGGTGACACTACGGATACGGCCCGCTTTGTAGATGTTACAAGTGTTGTGAAATGCTACAAATGGTATGATCCTAACCATTCACATGGAGACATGCGAGTAGGGTATCCTATATAAAGAGTTTGTATAGAACCAGACCACGAGATGATTAGTCTCTTTATATAACGTGGTTGATAATTGAGACTTACTGTTCGTTGCTATCGTGATTCACTCTAGGAGTGTTTTGTATAAAATAAATTGGAAGAATAAGTTCCAAGTATAAGTGATGCGTTTAAGTAATTGTAACGTGTTGAGGCATTAGATATATGCAGCAGAATGCACACAACTCCTAATGACGTTCAAGTATTCCTAAACCAGACCCAAGTATAAATCTAATTTAGGTTCCTGGTAAATCTAGGGTCAAACTCAGGGATTCAGTGAACCAAACGCAGACCTTGCGTTGTATCTCTGTAGGGGTTTTCCTAAATAAATGTGAGAAATGTGTTATTTACACTAAATTGTTGTGCCTGTGCAAGAGATGTAAAAGAGTTGAGTAGTTAATGTTGGATCATGTGAGAATGGAGTTTAATGTAAGTGGATGTGTCGGTCTAAGATGAATATACACAAACCAGGGTGTGATATGGATGAGATGAAGTGATTTTCTTATCTTTTGTTTATGCGTTAGACTTCATTCAACATTTCTCAATGCGAATAACATACAAAACCTATCTCTAGGATGCATGCGTCTAACACAGAATGCAATAAACACCAGTAAGTCTATCTTTAGTTGTACTAGGCATCCTATTTGATGCAACTTAGTTATTCTTTCGAACAATTTAAGTTAAAGACGCTTTTTACCAATTTGTCAAGTTGGCTTAAGCATTGAAATGAAGTTTTCATAAAGTATTAATGCTTTCAACATAAACAAGAGACAAACAAGGGCAAAGTGTGATGGATCAAATATATGAATTTCATAAAGAAACAGAGAGTCTTTTACAAAAGCAATATATTTAATCAAATGGAATGAAAGCGATAAATGAGAAGAAGGAAACTGAGTCAAGCCAAAGAATATGATCTCTTGTAATTCTTTGGCTCAATCTCGTTGTGTACAATCACTTGTATAGGAATTGGACAAAGTGTCTTTCTCAAGATTGGCTTCCTCCACTCCCTGACCGACAGTGGTGGTGGTTCTCAATCCGTCTGATCGTCTTGGCACCATAGCACAACTTCTAAAAGACTAAAATTACAACTACGCTATACAGAGAGTAGGGATCTTGATAATTTCCGAACTTCTTGATTCTTGAGGGACTTCATCTATTTAAAGGCGTTGGTCATGTCCACTTAGTGAATGGGTAGCATTAAAGTCCATGCCCTGGTCAGCATTAAAGTCCATGCCCTGGTTAGCCGCCTGACTCTTAGAAGCTTTTCAAATGTCACCTGCTGCTTGGAAGCTTTTCAGATGCCGCCTGCTGTAGGTGCCCATGCTTGCAAGTGGTGATGTGACACAATTAGCCTGGATCAATGAATCTTCTCTGTGTTGAACTCCCTCCAACGCATGGCTCATGTGTTAGAGCTTTCCCCGTGGCACTTGTCTAATGTGTTAGCGTTAATCCTTGTGTTGAAATCCTGCAATATAGTGCGTTAGTAATAAAACTTCTTTTGCATGAGTTTACTAATGTTTGAATAAATCCATGCGTTTCTTCTAAAAATGAGGATAATTTATCATTAAAAACCTTAGTTGTTCCAACTTAAGAGCAAAAATAACTTGTATTTCTACAAGTTATCACCACCCCCAAATTTGAACAATGCTTGTCCTCAAGCATTCCAAAATAATTCTCCGTTATCTCCTTTGTCTTAAGTGTGCAGAGTTCGCCTCTCATCATATTTAGTCATAAGCTTGAGATAAGAGTTTGGAAAATATAACTCAGATTGACTCTTTTCTTAAAAGGAGTAATGTTTAGTTTCAGGTGCAGCAGGCCTTTTATCACAACTTCTTTCATTTATCAAAACAATCCCGTTTTTTTCTAAACCAGCAATGCGTTAGATGCTCTTTTTTTTAAAATAAATGCCGGATAAAAAAAATGAATTCACTTACTCATCGTTGTTCCAGGTATCCCACTTTTGTTTTGGCTTGCCCTTATGGGTGTCATGCGAACATCCAACTACGGGTGACAACCCTTCACAACTAAACTCATATCTAATATTCATGCGTTTCAAAATATAATTTCTTCAGACTAGATAGAGGAGTTCTATGGGATGCGTTGGTCTAGGAGACTTAACTTCGTTTTGACTTGTCCCCACGGGTGTTATGCAAGCATCCAACTACGGCTAAGTGCCCGTTCTAACTTAACTCATGCCATTTTGAGTTTTTTTTTTGAAGTAATGACAGAGGACTTGCGTTTAACATTTTTTTTATTTTGTTCCCTTTTCTTTATGATGTACTCGTTTGATGCGTCTTAACTCGGATTTCTCTCTTCCCCAAATTTGGAGATGAGCTAAATCCTCATTGCTAAAAGAGAAACAAAATTTCAAAAAGGTTTTGAGAGTCTGAAAGGAGTTTAAGACTTAAAGCTTGCACGCATTAGAAGGTAAACATAACCTTTTTAGAGAAGTTTAGGCCTTGTTGATTTTCCTAACGCCTACTCTATACTTATAGATTTCATATAGTTAATATCATTGAGGTCAGGCAAAGCACAAGACTTAGAAAATATCTAAAGAAAAAAAATCAAGTATGCCAAGGTCAAATGCAAGGAACAAAATGATAGGAATTTCTCATTCATTTTCATAAATTCACATGAAGTAAACAAACAAGTCAAGTAGATACAAAAGAACAATTAAATCAAAATACAAAAATAACCGAACACCCTAAAACTCTATTGTGCTAGCTCATCATCTTTGCATTCTTCCTCAGGGTCTTCATCCATAAAGTGCAAAGGGTTTCTAAGATGGACAGGCAGTGGAGGTAGAGAAAACATTCCAACCAAGACATGATTGATGTCTTGCGTTGTGTAAACAAATTAGTCTTGCATCCGTCTTGTTTGCTGCCTTAGATAATCTCTTAGAACCCGATTCTGTTGCTAAAGACCTTTGATAGACACGACCAGTGGTTTGAGTTGATCACTGATAAAAGTTTTCAACTCTTTTAAATCTGCGCTACGTTGAGGTGGTGTTGGTTCTTCATTTCTTCCAACTGGGTCTTTAAAATTTGCTACATTGCTTGACCCTAGCCCAGTTGGTTCAAAGATTATTGAAGGAGGCACAAAATTGGGAATTGGACTTTGTGGGGGCGAAGGAAGGGAATATGCGTTTGATCAGGACTCCCTTCTGGCAGGGCCAATGGTGAGTCATGGAGAGTAAGATTGAGGGTTGGTTGCATTTCTTCATTCGGAAGTTCAAGTTCAGCTTCATGTTCTTCGTGTTATGAAGCTTCATCGCTGTGTTCAACAACCTGGACGCGTCTTCTTTTGGGGGCACGTTTTGATGATCGAGGCTTGGTTGCCACTTCCTTGGTAGGTAAGGCAGGTTGGTGCAGCGAACTGCGAAGTAGACACCTTACTAACTTTATATTTATCAAGCCATCGTTATCTTCACGATCATCCCCTAGAGGGATGTCCCCGCGTTCGCATAGTGCCCAGATCAGCCATGGAAAGTAGAGTTACCCTCATGGCTTAATCTTGATTGTCTTGATCTGATCCCTTATAATTCTTCCAACATCCAAAAGGATGCACTGTATGACACAATAGGTAGCCAGGACGTGTTCCTTTGATAATGTTTCATCATGCGTTATAGGCATGATGCTCCGTTCGATCAAGTAATACCATAAATTCGCGTCTGGAGTTAAATTCCTGGAAGCTAACATTTTTGCCCTGTTTCTCGATGTTTGCCATTTGCTTCCAATTTGGCTACCGTCCTTAATGCATCTTCTAATTGGCATGGCGTTGGCTGCTCCAAGATGCGATTTCTTTCCACGTTCGGATTACTGTCAATGTTGAACAATTCATTGATTTTGTCAGTTGAGAAACGCACTAACACCCCATCAACGAAAGCTGTGTTCTTTTCCATATCAAACTCACTGTTGTAGAACATGCGGACGAGGTTGGGCCAAATATGTGTGTACCCAATGCAGTTTTGATTCCACCCCAATGCGTTTATTGTTTCTATTATATATATTGGCAAAGGGTGGCGCTCAGGAAAGAAGCCCTTTTCTACGAGTATGTCACTAAATTGACGCTTTCTTCCCGAGGTCTTCTTAGGTAACGCATCGGTTACCTTGCGTTTTCCTGCCGCATGCTCTTTGGCTTCCCTTGCCAGTTCTCTAAGTTCATTCTCCAATTCCCTTTGGAGAGCCGTCTTCCTTTTCCCTTGCCTTGCAGGCTGATAGTCTTTCAATTCCTACTCTAGTGCGTCGTGCCTTGAGCTAATTCCATGCGTTGCATCCTCAGGGCCGGATGCAGATTACTCATCTTCTTCTTCCTCCAATATTAACCTTCTTTTCCTTGTCACTCTTTTTGATTTTAAGGGCCCTTCATTTGCGTCGGATGGGCGTGATTGAGATGTGTCAGGGCCAATTCTTCCTTCTTTTCTATCTTCTTCTTCTTCCCTTTCTTCTCTTAATTCTTCTTCTAGTTCCTCTTCAAGCATCATAGCATATCGCTCCGATTCGTCTACTTTAAGTGATGCATTAGGTGGGTCTGAACGCATCACCTGCTCTTCCTCTTGGCTTTGATTGAGAGACGCCAAAATCGCACCAAAAACTTCCTGCTCGTCCAGTCGAGCCAATTCTGCCAACTCTTCAAGATTACACTCTAACACAGGACTGTCAGGGGAGATATGGGTGGAGTAAATGGAGGGGTGCCCACTGGGGTATGAGGCGTCCAAGGGGAGGATATGACGATGGGTGAATGAGGTTGTTGGCTCGACACGTCTAATTCAACTGGATAAATGGTGGCTAAGGGCTAGATCGAAAGTGGAGGTGGTGGACGCACGGTTGGTGATGGTGCGTTGTGGAGGTAGGCTGGGAGTGGGTCATGCGTTGCACCCACCATAGTGATGTTAGGAATGACTGGTGGTGGGGCAGGCTTGGTGTAGGGTTTAGAGGCGGCCGTAGATGACGGACGCGTCCTCGGTTTTGCAGGTGTTTTGGCCCTTGGCTTAGGGGTAGTTTTGGGTTTTGGTTGAGGGGTCTTAGGTTTAGGTTGAGGGGTCTTGGCCAGAGGGGTAACGATGGCTTTGGAGGTTTTGGAAGGGAGCTTTGTGGATGTTGTGGAAGGTTTCGACATAGACTGCCGCTGGGAAGAAGAGGTGGCTCCGTTGTGCGTGGGTTTGGTTTGGGCAGGGGTTTTGGTGGTTTTTCTAGGGCTCGGGGGAGGTGAAATTGAAATAGAGGGCGAGGAATAGGAACTTACCGGTGAGTCATTCCCGAAGCTCACGGTCTGGTTTTGGCTGTCTGAGGCGGACGACATTGTGGCTGGAGAAGCTTGAGCAAATCGGAAGCAAGGGAGACAGAGAGGCTAGGTGTTCTTTTTTGTTTCAGAGAACTCGAGAGTGAAATGAAGAAGAAGAAGGCACTTCGAATCGTTGGTTCTTTTTATAGGCTGAGAGAGAATTAGTGGCTGACGTCAGGCGTCTGTAATAAATGTAAAGCTGAAGGGACGTCTGTTGGATCGATATGGCAACCCTAGAGTAGGGGTGAATAGGGTTTAATTAAACTTTTTTTTCTAAATTAACCCAATTAAACTAATTAATACACTTTTTATAAATAATAAGAAAAATTCAATTTATGCAACAAATAAGATGACAAAAAATGTGATAATTTAATTATATCAAATTTTAGCAAATAAATAAGAACAAACTAAAACATACAATAAATTGCTTAAATTAATTACAAAAATAAAAAGGAAAGAGTTAGAGAAGAAGACACCGTAATTTTTATAGTGGTTCGATCAAACTCGACCTACTCCACTCCCAAACGCCTCTTGGGAATTTGAATAAAATCTTTCCGACTCTTTCCACGGATTAGAGCCCAACCGTTATACCACCACTCCTTTTACGGTTTCAAGAGCAAACCCGATCCTTTCCATGGTTTAGGATCAAACTGTTACAAATTTTGGAATTTTTGAAAAATACAATACAACTCTCACTAGAGTGGATTTATAAGTTTAAGCACTCAACAAGTTTATCCTCACAATACAATAACACTCTCTCAAGAATAAGATGAAAAGAAAAATTGGGAACTTAGAGAGAGAAACAATGGAACTTTTGAGTTTTGGAGGATTATGAAATGTAATATTTGTTTGTTTAAAATTTGGAAAGGAAGATGGTTTATATAGAGATGAAAAATTTTTAGAAACCACAATTAATTTGGACCATTGGATTTTGGAAAAGAAAAGTCAATGGTGGAGATTTTAAACTAAACTAGTCGTTAGATACAAACAAAATATAATATTAAATTTCTTTTCTTTTGAAATTCATTTTCTTTTTAAAATTAATCCAAAAAATAAAAAAACATACCATGTGTCAAAAACTAGCCGTTAGACACAAACATAAAATAATATTAAATTCATTTTCCTTTTAATTCATTTTCTTTTTAAATTCATTCTCTTTAAAGTCAATCCAAAAATAAAAAACATACCATGTGTAAAAAACTAGCCGTTAGACACAAACATAAAATAATATTAAATTTATTTTCCTTTTAAATTTCTTTTTAATTTCAATTTTTTATTTTAAATCAATCCAAAAATCAAAAGTCCATCATATGTTAATCTCTTAATGATCCACCATTCAACCAATATGCTGCCACATGTCTACATGCAAATGGTCTAATTATGCCACGTCATCCACCACGGTATTTTCTATATAGATTTGTTTTGGTCATATCGTTTTCGTTTTAGCTCCGATTTGAGTGATTCAAGAGGTATTGGAATCGTTGTTCCGAGCTCTACGCTATGGATATATTAAAACACTAAGATTTTTAGTAATTAAAAATTGAGTTTGTTATCATCAAAATATTGATTAATTAATTAATTAAAATTAATTAATTTGAGATTAAGGGTCAAAAAGCCAACAATCTCCCCCTTTTTTATGATGACAAACCATTCAAGAAAAAATAGCTTGAAATACATGTGAACCATATGTAGCACATAATAAAATTCAACATATCACCATAAAGATCATTCTTGAAATTCACTCAAAAAAATAAATTCCCTCTAATTAATACAATCAAAATCATAACAAATTTATAGCATATTTTTCTTAAACTTCTCCCTTTTGGAATCATAAAAAAGAATAATTAAGAAAAATTTAGAAGTACATAAATGTTTCCCTTAAAAACATGAACATAAATTTAGCACAACTTCCCCTAAGAATATTAACACATGCTTTCCATATCTCCCCCTATCAAAATGCCTTCTAAAAGATTTAACAAGTAAAATTATAAAATCAAGAGGCATCACAACGAATAATACCGAGCTCAAGCCTATTTTTGCAAAAGTTTTCTTCATTCAAAGGCTTGGTAAAAATATCCGCTAATTGATTATTAGAGCCTACAAATTCAAGAGTAATATTATCATTTTGCACATGCTCTCTAATAAAGTGATGCCTAATATCAATATGCCTAGTCCTAGAATGATGTATAGGATTTTTAGTCAAATTAATAGCACTAGTATTATCACAAAATATAGGCACATTATCAAACTTTAATCCAAAATCACAAAGAATTTGTTTCATCCAAAGAATTTGAGCACAACAACTAGCAACTGCAATATATTCCGCTTCGGTAGTGGATAAGGCAAACGAATTTTACTTTTTACTAAACCAAGAAACTAAGGTACTACCAAGAAATTGACAAATCCCACTAATACTCTTACGGTCAAGTAAACTACCTGCAAAATCCGCATCGGAATATCCTATCAAAGTAAATTCAATATTTCTAGGATACCATAAGCCTAAATCAATAGTACCAAGTAAATATTAAAAATTCTTTTAACGGCATATAAATGTGATTCCTTAGGATAAGATTGAAATCTAGCACAAAGACATACACTAAACATAATATCGGGTCTACTAGCAGTTAAATAAAGTAAAGATCCAATCATACCTCTATAAGTTTTTATATCTGCACACTTACCTTTTTCATCCTAGTCAAGCTTAGTGGATGTGCTCATAGGAGTTTTTGCAATTTTACCTTCATTGAATTTGAACCTTTTGAGCAAATCCCTTGTGTATTTTTTTTTTACTTATGAAAATACCATCCTTGAGTTGTTTGATTTGGAGTCCAAGGAAGAAGCTAAGTTCTCCCATCATACTCATCTCAAATTCACTATGCATACACTTAGAAAATTTTTCACACAAAGATGGATTAGTAGAACCAAAAATAATATCATCCACATATATTTGTACTAAAAGCATATCATTTTCTTTAGTCTTAATAAAAAGAGTAGTATCAATTTTATCCATTTTAAATCCATTCTCAAGCAAGAAATTACTAAGTCTATCATACCAACTCTTGGAGCTTGTTTTAAGCCATAAAGAGCCTTTTTCAACTTATAGACATGATTAGGAAAATCAAAACTTTCAAACCCCGGAGGTTGTTCTACATAAACTTCCTCCATGATATAACGATTTAAAAAAGTACTTTTCACAATTTGATATAAAATGAAATTCTTATAAGAAGCAAAAGCAAGCAACATTCTAATAGCTTCTAATCTAGCAATGGGTGCAAAAGTTTCTTCATAATCTATTCCTTCCTCTTGACAATAATCTTGAGCTACAAGTCTAGCTTTATTTCTAATGATATTTCCATTTTCATCCATTTTATTTCTAAAGACCCATTTAGTTTCAAATATAGAAGCATGAGAGGGCCTAGGAACTAACTCCCAAACTTTATTCCTTTCAAATTGATTTAATTCTTCTTGCATAGCTAAATTCCAAAATTCATCATTTTCGGCATCTTTAAAACTTTTTGGTTCAATTTAAGAAACAAAAGCAAGATTATTAAACATATTAAGAGAGGAACGAGTTTTCACACCTTGTTCGGGATCACCAAGAATTAATTCTTTGGGATGGGAAAGAGCATACCTCCACTCTTTAGGCATGGATGAAGAATCAATTTCGTTCTTTTTTTTATTAAACTTACCTCTTGCTTACTTGAAACAATTTCCTTGCCTTTGTCACTAACAAGTAAATCTCCAAAATTTCCTTCTAAAACATCACTATAAATAGGCTCATCAGAAATAACATTGCAAGATTCATCAAATACTACATGCATAGATTTCTCAATTACTGAAGTTCTTTTATTGAAAACTCTATAAGCTTTACTAGTAGAGGAATAACCAAGGAAAATACCGACATCCATCTTAGAATCAAATTTTCCAAGTTTTTCTTTGTTATTCAAAATAAAACATTTGCAACCAAAAACTTTGAAATACCCAATATTTGGAATTTTGTTATGCCAAAGTTCATAAGGAGTTTTATCCAAAGAAGGTCTAATTAAAACTCTATTTAAAACATAACAAGCGGTGTTAACAGCTTCCGCCCAAAAGTATGTAGGTAAACCATACTCATGCAACATTGATCTAGCAAATTTTTGCAAAGTACGATTTTTCCTTTCAATACACCGTTTTGTTGAAGAGTTCTTGGAGCGGAGAAATTATGAGAAAACCCATTTTCTTCACAAAAAGATTCAAATGCATTGCTATCAAATTCTCCTCCATGATCACTCCTAATTTTAGAAATCAAAAAATCTTTTTCATTTTGAACTCTTTTTGCAAAACTAGAAAAGCTTTTCAAAGCATCATCCTTATGTTTTAGCATCAAAACCCAAGTAAATCATGAAAAATCATCAACTATCACAAAGGCATAATAGTTCCCTCCAAAACTAGCAATTCTAGAAGGGCCAAATAAGTCCATGTGTAATAGTTGAAGGGGTCTAGTTGTAGAGATTACATTTTTAGATTTGAAAGAGGATTTAGTTTGCTTACCCATTTGACAAGCATCACAAACTTTGTCTTTTTCAAATTTAAATTTGGGAAGACCTCTAACCAAAAAATTCTTGGAAATATTTGAAATCAAGTGCATGCTAGCATGTCCTAGTCTTCTATGCCATAATCAAGAATCATTATGCAAAGTCGATAAACATTTATCATTAATAGGACAATCATTCAAATCAATAGTATAAACATTCATCTTTATTTCCAACAAATATAACTTTTCTATCACTAGCATTTTGAATGATGCAATTCTTTTTATCAAACACAACTCTAAAGCCTTTATCACACAATTGACTAATACTAAGTAAATCATGCTCCAAACTATCAACCAAAAGTACATTTTCAATTAAAATAGAAGATTCATTACCTATACTACCTTTACCAATTATTTTACCTTTCTTGTTGTCACCAAAGGTTACAAGACCTCCATCCTTTTTGGAGAGAAAGACAAACTTGGATGGGTCTCCCGTCATGTCCCTCGAGCAACCACTATCCAAGTACCACTTGTTTTTCTTAGAGGCTTTCAAACAAATCTACAAACACAAATGTTCAAGTTTGATTCTTTGGTACCCACACTTGTTTGGGTCCTAGATGGTTAGCATTGACAAACTGGGGAATCCATTTCATTTTTGCATAGACATTTAAGTCATTGGATTTAGACAAGTAATAAGAATAAGTTGTATGTCCAAACTTGCCACATGAGAAACAAACAACATTATGCAAAGATTTATCTCTTACAACAAATTTATGCACTCTACTTTTCTTGGAGAAATTATTCCTTGGAGCATTGTGAAACTTTGCCCTTTGAGAAAAATTTCTTCTTGGAGAAGTAGTATGAGCATATTTCAATTTAAAACACTTAGGTCTAATATGGCCTTCAACACCACAATAATGACATATAGGCACAAAGTTAGATTTAACATGCTTAGACACAACCTTAGGCATATTATGAGATGCTTTAACAAAGATAATTTTAGAACTTGAAGGAGTAGAACATTCATCAATATAGCCTAAACCTCTTTTATCACCAAAAGGCTTACCTACTTCAATTATCTTGTCTAATCTTTGAGCACTTATTGTCAATTTTTTAATAGATTCTTTAGCCTTATCAAGTTCTTACAAAGCACTAAATTCCTTTTCTTTGAGTAATTTAATCAAATTATCTTTTTCACAACTATCATGCTCAAGAAATTTAACTTGTCAAGCAAGGCATTTTTCTCATCACAATCAAAAGCATGCTTGTCACAAGAGATATTCATTTCATCAATATGCATAGCATCATGCTCATTCTCTTTTAAGCAAGCAATTTCTTCAAGTAAAGACTTATTTTTACTAGATAAAACATTGTATTTCTTTTTAAGCACAACATACTTAGAACTAAGTTTTTATAAATCATTTTGCATATTTTCAAAAGCTTCGAACAATTCATTATAAGAAAGAGGTTCTAAAGTTACCACATCATTTTGTTCATCCTCTTTGTCACTATGAGCCATGAAGCAAAAATTGGCCACTTCTTCATTATCACTCCAACTTTCGCTCTCATCACTATCATCCCAAGTAGCTTTCATTGCTTTCTTCTTGGATTTCTTGGATGATTTGAGAAAAGGACAATTGGTTCTAATATGACCCGACTTCTTGCATTCATAGCATATTACCTCATCCTTTTTGCTCTTTTCACCTTTTGACTCTTTTTGGTTGGAGAGATGCTTCTTGAATTGCTTCTTTCTCTTGATGAAGTTCTTATACTTACGTGAAAGATAGGCAACATCATCTTCATCAAGGTCATCTTCATCTTGGGAGTCAACTTCTAAAGAGATGGTCTTCAAAGCTATACTCTTTTCTTTCTTTTTCTTCTCATCCTCCATGTTTTTCTTGATCTTTATCTCATGCGTCAACAACGAGTCCATGAGGTCATCAATGGAGAGAGATTTGAGATCCTTTGCCTCTTGAATGGCGGTGACTTTAGGCTCCCATTATTTAGGCAAAGACCACAATAGCTTCTTTATCTTCTCAAGATTTGAGTACTTTTTCCCAAGTCCTTCTAAAGCATTAACAATGTTAGTAAATCTAATAAACATATCGAAAATAGCTTCATTTTCATCAATTTTGAATATTTCATATTAATGAACTAACATGTCAATCTTTGTTTCTTTTACTTGACTAGTTCCTTCATGAGTAATTTCTAATTTATCCCATATCTCTTTAGCGGTTTTGCAAATAAACACTCTATTATACTCAACTTCATTCAAAGCACAAAATAAGCAATTAACAGTTTTGGCATTTAAAGAGTATGCTTTCTTTTCATTTATTGACCATTCTTCCTTAGGTTTTATAGTGCTAACACCATCAACATCTTTTGTTGGAATTTTAAAACCTTCCTCAACAATATCCCATAAATCATAACCAATAGAAAGCAAGAAAAATCTCATTCTATTTTTCCAATAACTATAATTAATACCATCAAAGAAAAGAGGCTTTGTAATAGATTGACTATCGGTAAAAGGGATAAAACCTAAAGTTGCCATAGCTCAAAAACAATTAAGTTTATCAAGAAATAAATATTTCAAGAAGAGCTACCTGCTCTGATACCAATTGTTGAATCGATATGGCAACCCTAGGGGGGAGGGGGGAGTGAATAGGATTTAATTAAACTTTTTTTCTAAATTAACACACTTAAACTAATTAATACACTTTTTATAAATAATAAGAAAATTTCAATTTATGCAACAAATAAGATGACAAAAATGTGATAATTTAATTCTAACAAATTTTAACAAATAAATGAGAACAAACTAAAACATACAATAAATTGCTTAAATTAATTGCAAAAATAAAAAGAAAAGAGTTAGAGAAGAAGACACCATAATTTTTATAGTGGTTCGGTCAAACTCGACCTACTCCACTCCCCAAGCGCCTCTTGAGAATTTGAATAAAATCTTTCCAACTCTTTCCACGGATTAGAGCCCAACCGTTACACCACCACTCCTTTTATGGTTTCAAGAGAAAACCCGATCCTTTCCCCGGTTTAGGATGAAACCGTTACAAATTTTAGAATTTTTGAAGAACACAATACAACTCTCACTAGAGTGGATTTACAAGTTTAAGCACTCAACAAGTTTATCCTCACAATACAATAACATTCTCTCAAGAATAAGATGAAAAGAAAAATTGGGAACTTAGAGAGAGCAACAATGGAACTTTTGAGTTTTGGAGGATTATGAAATGTAAAATTTGGAGAGGAAGATGATTTATATAGAGATGGAAAAAATTTTAGAAACCACAATTAATTTGGACCATTGGATTTTGGAAAAGAAAATGTGGAGATTTTAAACTAAACTAGTCGTTAGATACAAACAAAATATAATATTAAATTTCTTTTTTTTTTTTTTTGAAATTCATTTTCTTTTTAAAATTAATCCAAAAAATAAAAAAACATACCATGTGTCAAAAACTAGCCGTTAGACACAAACATAAACTAATATTAAATTCATTTTTCTTTTAATTCATTTTCTTTTTAAATTCATTCTCTTTAAAGTCAATCCAAAAATAAAAACATACCATGTGTAAAAAACTAGCCGTTAGACACAAACATAAAATATTTCAATTTATTTTTCTTTTAAATTTCTTTTTAAATTCAATTTTTTTTATTTTAAATCAATCCAAAAAGAAAAAGTCCATCATATGTTAATCTTTTAATGATCCACCATTCAACCAATATGTTGCCACATGTCTACATGCACATGGTCTAGTTATGCCACGTCATCCACCACAGTATTTTCTCTATAGACTTGTTTCGGTCATATTGTCTTCGTTTTAGCTCCGATTTAAGTGATTCAAGAGGTGTTGGAATCATTGTTTCGAGCTCTACGCTATGGACATATTAAAACACTAAGATTTTCAGTAATTAAAAATTGAGTTTGTTATCATCAAAACATTGATTAATTAATTTGAGATTAAGGGCCAAAAAGCCAACAACGTCTCGGGTTTCTAAGCATTCGAGTGATTTTGTATTCTCGAGACACATTCCTTCAAATAGGCCATGCGTTAGACTTGCATCTAACGCGTCCGTTATTCCCAACTCGATTATACACAACTTTTAAAGAAAAACAAACAAGTTTCCAACTTTGAAGGCAAAAACAAGGTACAATCAATCTTAAAACAGAAACAAATAAATCAAACTCAAACGCATCGTAAAATACATAATGCAAAAAGACAAGGATAGAGGAAGTGTCCCTGGAATATATGGCGATGCAAACATAGGGATACTTCGGCGCGGGCCTCAATTGGCTTCGCGTAGTGCGAGAGATGACTTTTGGCGTTCCAGTCCATCTTCAAAGTAAGGCTTTACTCTTTGGTCATTTACTTTGAATGCGTTGGTGCCATCTTCTCGTGTTATTTCCATAGCTCCATATGGAAAGATTGTCTTAATGATAAAGGGTCCTGACCACCTGGATTTTAGTTTCCCTGGAAACAAACGCAGACGTGAATTGAACAATAGAACTTTTTTGCCAACAACAAGCTCTTTCTTACTGATGTGTTGGTCATGCCAACAATTTGTCTTCTCTTTGTATAGCTTGCTGTTCTCGTACACGTTCAATCGCCATTCCTCGAGCTTTTGAGCTGAAGTTTGTGTTGAGTGCCCACAGCATCCAAGTTCATGTGTAGCTTCTTAACTGCCCAAAACGCCTTGTGCTCCAACTCTAAAGGTAAGTGACAAGCTTTTCCAAACACAAGAGAGTATGGAGACATACCTATAGGAGTTTTGTAAGCAGTCTTGTAGGCCCAAAGCGCTTCATCCAGCCTCTGTGCCCAATCCTTCCACGTTGCATTGACGACTTTCTCCAGGATAGACTTGATTTCTCGATTTGATACTTCCACTTGACCGTTTATTTGTGGGTGGTAGGCAATAGCGATCTTGTGTATGACATTATATTTTGCAAGTAATTTGGAAATGATGCGATTAATGAAGTGCGTACCTTCGTCGCTTATCAGGGCTCTTGGCATTCCATAGCGTGTAAAGATGTTCCTGGTAAGAAACTTAGATACAGTGGACGCATCATTCCTAGCACAAGCTACTGCTTCTACCCATTTAGATACAAAATCTACCGCAAGCAAGATGTACTGTTGGCCACAGAACAGGGGAAAAGGTCCCATAAAATCTATGCCCCAAACATCAAACAGCTCAACTTCGAGAATATTGTTCAAGGGCATTGCGTCCCTTGAAGAAATATTCCCGGTACATTGGCAGGGTTCACATTTTCGAACAAACTCCCTCGCATCTTTAAAGAGGGTGGGCCAAAAGTATCCGCTTTGAAGGACCTTTGTTGCAGTTCTTTGCCCACCAAAATGCCCTTCGTAAGGAGAGTCATGATACTCAACTAAGATGCGTAGTGTCTCCTCCTCCAGAACGCATCGATGCATTATGGAGTCAGGGCCTTATTTATATAGAAACGGTTCATCCCAAAAATAAAACTTGCTGCCATGAACTAACCGTTTCTTTTGCCGAGAGTTGAAGTTCCCAGGGAATTGCTTGGTGGTTAAATAATTGACTATGTCTGCATACTAAGGTTCCCTGCCTCCAACTCTAAACAGGCTTTCATCAGGAAAAACGTCTTTGATTTCACTTTCTTGGGCTTGCATTTCTTAATTCTCTAGCCTAGACAGGTGGTCAGCCACCTGATTTTCTATTCCTTTTCTGTCCTGGATATCAATATCAAACTCCTGTAGCAGCAGCACCTATCTTATCAACCTTGGTCTCATCCTTTTTTTCTCATCAGGAATTTTATGGCTGAATGGTCAGTGTATATGGTGGCTGACACACCAACTAAGTAAGATCGAAACTTTTCAATGCTAAACACTATAGCCAACATTTCTTTTTCAGTAGTGGTGTAATGTTCCTGAGAGTCATTTAGTGTTTTGGACGCATGGAAGATGGGATGTATCAAATTACCCTTCTTCTACCCTAACATTGTTCCTACTGCCACATCACTCGCGTCACACATGAGAATAAAGCGTTGCGTCCAGTCCGGTGCTATCAGTACTGGAGCTGTCGTCAACACATACTTCAAGGTTTCAAACATGTCAGTGCAGTCTTCATTAAAGTCATAGGGTCGGTTCGCCTCTAGTAATGCACTCAGAGGTCGTGCAATCTGAGAGAATCCTCTAACGAACCGTCTATAGAAGCTAACATGCCTTAGAAAACTTCGAAAAGTTTTAACATTTGATGGTGGTGGAAGTTTTGCTATGACAACTATTTTGGCTTCATCTACTCCCAAGCCAGCCTTAGATACATTGTGACCTAAGAAAATTCCTTTAGTCACCATGAAGTGACATTTCTCCCAATTTAGCACCAAGTTTGTTTCCTTGCATTGAGCGAGGACGACCTCCAAATTAGTCTGAAAAATCGTCCATGAAGACTTCAACGGTCTTTTCTAGGAAGTCAGAGAAGATAGCCATCATACATCTTTGAAATGTCCCAGGTGCATTACACAGCCCAAAGGGCATGCGTCTGAATGCAAATGTTCCAAAGGGACAAGTAAACATAGTCTTCTCCTGATCTTCCAGGTCTATTAGAATCTGGTTGTAACCAGATTATCCATCGAGAAAGCAATAAAATTCTTTGCTCATAAGTCTGTCAAGCATTTGATCGATGAAAAGAAGGGGGAAGTGGTCTTTCTTAGTTGCTGCATTGAGCTTTCTGTAATCCATACAGATGTGTCAGCCTGTGACAGTCCTCGAGGGTATGAGTTCATTATTACTGTTGACTAACATGGTCGTTCCCCCTTTCTTGGGAACACATTGGACTGGACTTACCCAGCTACTGTCGGATATAGGATAAATAACTCCCGCATCCAACTATTTTAAAATTTCTTTCTTGACCACTTATTGCATTATGGGGTTTAGCCTTCTTTGAGGCTCGATTGACCCAGACTTCTCTTCTTCCAGCCTAATCTTATGCATGCAATAAGATGGACTAATGCCACGGATATCCGCAAGCGTCTAGCCTATTACACACTTGTGCTTTTTCAGCATTTGTAAGAGAGATTTCTCATTAGGCTCTATAAGATTTGCGGAAATGATCACAGGTAAAGTGTTATTGGTTCCAAGGAATGCATATTTCAAGTGTCCAGGTAACTGTTTCAACTCGAGTTCTGGTAGTTCTTCAAGTGATGAACATGTTGGTTTTGTCTGCCGCTCATTCAGACTTGGCAGCTCTGATTCTTTCAGGTTCTCTTCCAACGCGAGAACCTCACATACATGAGTCTCTTCTTCAGGCAACTCAATATTGTTTAGTTGACAATTTTCACTATCTGGGAATTTTAATGCGTTGAGCACATTAAACTTCAACTCTTCATTATCTACGCGCATAGTCAATTCGCCTTTATTCATGTCAATTAAAATTTTCCCAGTAGCTAAGAAAGGGCATCCAAGGATAATTGGTACCTCCTTATCTGCTTCATAATCCAAGATAATAAAGTCTGCTAGGAATATGAAGTTGTCAACCTTCACCAAAACGTCTTCAATCTTTCCTTCTGGGTACTTAATTGAAGAGTAACAGAAGTAGGTTGTGCTTCACCAATCCCCAATTTCTTAAAAATTGAAAGTGGCATGAGATTGATGCTGGCTCCTAAATCGCACAACACATGACCCATATCCAATCCTCCTATCGAGCAAGGAACTGTGAAGCTCCCAGAGTCCTTCTGCTTCTTTGGTAAACTGTTGCTTACTAACGCATTACACTCCTGCGTTAGCGCGATTACTTCTATCTTACTGACTCTTCTTTTCTTCGTTAAAATGTCCTTAAAAAATTTAACATATGTTGGCATCTGCTCCAAAGCCTCTATAAGTGGGATGTTGATGTGCAACTGCTTTAGGAGCTCAAGAAAGTGCTTGAATTGTTGTTCATCATTCTTCTTCATCAAACACCTAGGGAATGGTGCGTTTAGAGGCACATCAGTCTTTCCCGCGTTAGACATACTAGGTTTTGAATGGCTTGTAGTCTCAGGCGTTCTTTCTTCCTAGTCCATTGAACATGTGATGCGTTCTTTTGAAGGACTAATCTCTCTTGGCTTCATTCTTCTTTCTTCAAGAGCTCTTCCACTTTGCAACGTCACCGCGTGACATTGCTCCTTTCCATTATTGCTCCCAGGTGTTTCAGTATTGCGAGGTAGAACTCCAGGCTGTCTGTTTTTCAACTCGCTCACTATCTGCCCTACCTGAATTTCCAAGTTTCTGATAGATGACGCCTGGCTTTTCAGCAACGCGTCATTCTGGGCTATGTACTCCTTCAATAGGTTATCAAGTGGAGATCCTGAGCTCAACGTCTGTCCTTCTCTATTAAAGGGTTGTTGATGTGGCTAATGCGTTTGTTGAAATGTAGGCGGCGGTCCATTCCTTTGCTGTTGGTTCGCCCCTGGGTGGTGTTCCTGATGATTTCGTCCTGTCCAAGAAACATTTGGATGGTTTCTCCATCCAGGATTATATGTATTGGAATGAAATTTACTGACTGAGGATTCTGTGGGCAATCCGCATAGGAGTGAGGATCTCCACAACCCACACAGCTAACCATGGGCTGCCCAAACGCCTCTATCTGATTCACCTTCAGCTGATTTGATGCATTTCCTAGCGTTATATTCTGCAAAAGGCTGGTCATCGTAGCCACTTGAGCAGAAAGTGTGGCTATTGCATTGGAACCGATAGAATTAACGTCCTGAGATCTCTTCTTCCTGTCAGCTCTTCCATCATACGTATCATCCACCCATTCCATATTGTGTTTAGCAATGCGGTCTAGTATCTCTTTAGTCTTAGTGTAAGATTTGTCTATAAGTCCACCGACTGCTACTGCGTCTACGGCTATATGTGATGCTCTATTCATTCCTCCATAAAATGTCTCCATTTGGATAGTTAGAGGTAGTCCATTGTTCGGGCAATTCTTGACCAAGCCCTTAAAACTCCCATGCGGTGCTTAAGGTCTCAACATCTTCTTGTCAAAGTTCATAATCTCTCGATGCCTCCTTGCGTTGGTGGTAAGTGGGAAGTGTTTTTGCATAAATTTTTCCACCAACTTCTCCCAGGTGGTGATTTCACCAGGCTCCAGTGAGCTCACCCATTGTTTTGCATCATCATGCAAAGAATAGAGAAACAAGGACAGCTTGATCGCCTCTGGGGTGATTCTAGGAATCACAAATGAATTACACGTTTCCAGGAAACACTTCATGTGGGCGTGAGGATCTTCACCACGACCACCCCCAAAATTTCCAATAGACTAGAGCATTTGGAGCATAACAGATTTCATCTCGTACCTGGTTCCATTCGGCGTTGGGTATATGATTCCTAGAGAGAAATCATACAGTACAGGGGATGCGTATTCCCTCATGGGACGCGTGCTGCTATTCGCCATCAGGATCGGATTCTGTGTAGCATGAGCTAGTTGCTGATTTGCTTGTTCTTTCGCCATTGCTCGTTGCCTGTTCTGTTATCTAAGAAATTGCTGCCTCAACCTTCGACGACAATTAGATCGGTTCCTACGCCAGAAGGTCCTTTCAATCTCAGGGTCGTATCTGAGTTCAGGAGTGCTCTCCCTGCTTATAAACATTCACAAGCTCAAGCTTAGCTTGTAATACTCCTTCAACCGAAGTGTTCCTACAACAGATACAAACAAAATTTCTGGTTAGTCTTGTTTCTGAATCCCCGGCAACGACGCCAAAAACTTGTTCGTTGTTATCGTGATTCGCTCTAGGAGTGTTGTATAAAATAAATTGTAAGAATAAGTTCCAAGTATAAGTGATGTGCTTATGCTTTGATGCGTTTAAGTAATTGTAATGCGTTGGGGCGTTAGATATATGCAGCAGAATGCACACAACTCTTAGTGACATTCAAGTTTTCCTAAACCAGACCCAAGTATAAATCTAATTTAGGTTCCTGGTAAATCCAGGGTCGAACTCAGGGAATTAGCTAACCAAATGCAGACCTTGCATTGTATCTTTTGGGCCGAGTCTTGCAGAAGCAAGAACATCTTTTGGGCGAAATAGAGATAACACAGTGTAAAAGTCTTGGGAAGCAAGAAAATTGCTACTAGGTTCTCTACCTTTATTTCTATTATCATTTTGTACTCTAAACTTATTTATAGAAATGAAAACTGCATCTTTATATCTGTTCACTCTCTGTATATTATGCATGAGTAGCTAAATCTATCGAATGGGTTGAGAAGCACTTAGCCTGAGATCTTCATTCTATGCGATTATCTTGTATTATGTATGCGTCATTCGTCCATTAGAGATACTCGGGAGGGTAGTCTAAGGATAAAATCTAGGCTTGGAAAAGTGAGATTAGAATCTAGGCTCGGGAGAGTCAGATTAGAAACGCATAATCAGGAGATAGAAGCTTAGGAATAAGCTCTGATTGCTATTAACGCATTGCATGCACCCTAGAGATAGATTATGATTGTATGCGGTCACCTTGTCCTTGTGTGCATCTTGCGTCATCATATAGGCAAGAAGTAGAGACTTAGGAATAAGCTCTATAGACATTATCGCATTCATCGCATGCGTCCTAAAATTAGGAGTCATCGCATTTTTATTGAAAAAATGAGTGCGGTCGCATGAGTGTAACATGATCGCATTCTCAGGAAACGCTAGCTAAAGACCTTCTCAACTCGTTCCGCTGCATACTCAATGTATCTATCGCATAATTACTCTTATCTCAAATCCACCGCATACTTTTTATACCTTAAACAACAAACCAACTAAACCATTGATTTATTTTTTACCACAAAGTGATCTAAAAATTACCACCGCATATTGTTCTCCTTAGTCCTTGAGTTCAACCCTAGGCCTATCAGGCAACTCAGTAGGATTTATACTTGGATCTTACTGAGAAAACTTGAATGCTCAAAGCATTTTCCACCAATGCAATCCTTACCATTATTTCATCGCATAAAATAATGCATCAAGCGCAGCCTTGGAGCGTTGCGACGCTCTATAGATTGATGGAAGAAGAGAGTGCCCGCGCGTACAAACATAGCATGAGGCCAGCACTATTGTAAAGGCCTAGAGCACCACGACACTGTGAAACTGTTATAAAAGCGAATTTTCGTTTTTAGGTCAACAGGGAGGATGGTTAGGCCAATTTGGAGAGAATTAGCTCAATTTTGGCCATTCTTGGCCAAAACCCATGAGATTTCTTTGTATTTTGAGAATTATTGGATATTTTGGCACTGGGATTCAAATTCGATGAACAGATGAAGGCTCGAACGTTGATTTTGAGGTCTGTTGGGTATTTTCTATAGATTTTATGAGATTTTGATGTATGTTCTTAGGATTTTCTACTTCTTATTGTTTTCCTTTCCTTGCTTGAATGTCTAGGATGAATATATTAGTAGATTAAATTGAAAAGTTAATTGTTAATACTTGTATATTCGTTTTCTCATGCTATGCATGTTTTAGATGTCCATAACTACATTCAATTAATATAGGGAACAACTGATGCATTGTAAATTGTGATGCGTTTATGATGTGAGTTTGCAGTGATGTGTTATGCGCTGCACATGCAATTTTTCCTAATAAGACCCAAGTATAAACCTCACTAGGTTTACTGGTAAGTCCAGGGTCGAACACAGGGACTACTGAGTAACTATGCGACAGTTAATTTGATTCTCTTGCCGTGGTGAAAACAAATAAGTTGGATGGTGTTTTGATTAAGAATATTTCCTATGCAATGGAGTTTGAATGAAGAGATGATGAAATCGAGAGTTATAATGAGTATGCGATGAATGGGTTGAGAAGGGGTTTAGCTAACACTTCCTAAGATTACGTACAAGTTATGCAGTCATGCTACACACAAACAACAACATGTCATCTCTCAATGCAATTTCCATAGTTCCAATTTCTAGGACGCATGCGATGTATACGAAAATTTCGATAGGACTTATGTCTAAGCCTCTATTTTTGTCTATGCGATGATGAATGATGCACACCGACACAAGGTGACCGCATACTATCATATCCTATTTCTAGGGTGCATGTGATGTGTAAATAGTGATAGAACTTATGTCTAAGTTTCTATTTCTTGCTTATGCGGTTCTAATCTGACTTTCTCAAGCCTAAATTCTAATCTGACTCTCTCAAATCTAGATTCTATCTTTAGACTACTCTCTTAGGTATCTCTAAAGGGTGAATGACACATACATAAGACAAGATGATCACATAAAATGTAAATCTTAGGTCATTCTAGCAAAGTATTTCTCAACCCATTCAGAAATTTAGCTACTCATACAAAGTATGGAGAGATTGAACATAGTTTGAAATGAGATTTCCATTTTCTATAAATAAAATGCTGAATACATAATAGCAATGGAATGTAGAGATAAGAAGACCGATAGCAATGTTTTGCTTCCCGTGGCCTTTTACACTATCTATTTTGATGAGACATATGCAGCGGAATTAGGACCTAATTACACTCTAATTGCTTTTAATTTAAAGGAAAAAATGCATGCAATTGAAGGAAAAAAAAAGTAAATTAACTTACCTTTGAAGCTCTTGAAAACCGTTTTTCCTCGCTGAATCTTGACCTAAACTCTTCCAGACCACCACTAGAGTTGACCTACTATCCTCTGGACTCAGAACCGGATTGTGGGACCTAGTGGATGAAGAAACCCGAGAGAAAGAAAAGAGATGGAAAACAAGATGGAACTTTGGGTTGGATTTTGGGTTATGAATTTTCCTCAAAGAAAATAGTTTTTTTCAGCCCAAATTTGAAAAACAATTTTGGAAAAAATGGGCAAAAGTTTTTCAACCAAATTGAAAATCCCAATTTATAGAAAAAAGTCATGCAACAATTCCATGAACCAAATCCATAAAAACCAAACTCCTAGAATCCACTATCTAAGTGGGCTTAAGGTCTCCACTATAAGCCAACACCTAACCCACTATTTTGTTAGTGGAATTATCCAACAAAAGTTTGGATTTTCCGACTAACTATAGTCAAAGAGCAAAATAGTCATTTTGTCAAAGTCAAACTTTGACCAAAAAGTCAACATTTTGACTTTTATGATTTTTTCCATGTTGACTAATTTTGACCACCCGAACATGAATCCACATTCATTTTCTCAAAATTCAAATAACATTTGAATATAAGGTCGGTCAAAGTTTGACTTTTCAAAGTCAAAAGTCAATTCTTTGACTTTTTACATCTTTGACATTTCCATTATTTTCGAGCTTCCGAATATGAACGTATTTAAATTCTTGATATTTAAATCACATTTAAATATTAAAGTTATATCTCTAAACTGAAAAAACCGATCACTATATCACATATACTTGTCGGTTTCTCTCTCTTCACCTAATTCGAACAATTCGAATCATTCTATCATACTGTTCTAAGTTTATTCCATATGAACTAGTAGGGGAACCTAATGGACCAATAGATCATGGGCTCCAACGATCCGAGATTAGCTGGCTAAACTCTTTAGATGGAGCTAATCAACATTCGTTAACTAACGGGTCATTCCACTATAGTCCCATAGTTGCACTCCCCTCACTATAGATATATTTGTGTCCATTTGATATAACCATGATTAGTAATCTAATCCTTCATAGGTTGTTCGTAATCTCGGCTGGGTCATAAAAACCATTTTACCCCCAAGACTACATCTTGTTCCTTAAGTTTCACTGATCCTCTAATGAACAATTGGTTTAAGGTCCAACCTATAAATCGAATCCCTCTCGGGCCAAGGAGAAGATGGGGCCCCTTGTTCAAGACCTGGATTCAGTACTAAAGGGAACAACCTATCTACTATCCCTATAATCGGTAGGAGTGAATTTCGTCTTGCACCTTATGTTCCCAGCTATCCACCCGATCTTATCCCTGAAATGGGAAGCTTATTAGGCCAGCGATGATGAGTTGCCCTCACCTATGCAGATCTAAGGATAATTTCGAGTGAACAGGAGTTCATAGTTAGCTCAGGATTAAGATTAAGTTACCTAGGTCATCAATTAATGAAATAGTCAGCCTTATACATAAAACGACATTTAGAACGTAAAAAGTGACTATTTCATGGTTCAGTCTTATGCAAACTCATTGCATAGGAAGCCCCCACTCACATATCTCTATATGAACGATTCAGGATCACATCGTTTGTACTAACTAAAAAGTGGGCCGCATCCATAGTGTCCCCAAAATAAGACGCCCAACTTTATTCATATACTATAGACCATTTTGGCTATATATTTGAACTTGATCCATATTTATGTCACTACATAAAGTTCAAATTACTACATTAAATAGCCTCAGGACCTTAGTTTATTGGATTCAAGATTACAATTTCAATAAGAACTTTATTGAAAAACAAAATAAAATATGTTTATTAATTTACAAACTATGAGTTTTAGGACATAAAATCCAACAAACTCCCACTTAGACTAAAACTCCTAGTGGAGTATCACAATGTTGAATTTAAGTGAGAAACATATGAGTACAATAAACATATGAATACAATAAACTAGGGCATATACCCAAAAGTTCTCCCACTTGTCCTAGTTTACAAACTTCGTAGACCTAGACTCTGTAGGTGACCTTCAAACACTTTAGCTGTGAGGGCCTTTGTAAAAGGATCGGCAATGTTTTGCTCAGAAAATATCTAGGTTACTACAACGTCTCCACGATGTACAATCTCCCAAATCAGATTGTATTTGCACTAAATATGCCTGCCACACTTATGGCATCTTGGCTCTCTTGAATTTGCAACTGCACCACTATTATCACAATATAGGGTGATAGGCAGATGCATATTTGGAACGACTTCCAAATCTGTCAAGAATTTCCTCAACCATACTGCTTTGCAAGCAGCTACGTATTCAGCTTCCATTGTGGAGTTAGCTATACAGGTTTGTTTTACGCTTCTCCACACTATTGCTCCTCTGTTAAGAGTGAACACTAATCCAGATGTAGACTTTCTAACATCTTTATCGGTTTGAAAATCAGAGTCAGTGTATCCAGTAAGAATCAAATCCTTAGTACCATACACGAGCATGTAGTTCCTCGTTTTCATAAGATACTTGAGGATATTTTTAACGATAGTCCAATGATCATATCCAGGATTGGACTGATACCTACTGACTATCCCTACTACGTAGCATATGTCAGGTCTAGTACATAACATTGCATACATCAGGCTCCCTATTGTAGAAGCATAGAGAATGTGTCTCATATCCTCAACCTCTTGAGGTGTCTTAGCACATTGATCATTTGACAAATGAATTCCATATCTATAAGGTAACAGACCTCTTTTGGAATTCTGCATCTTATACCTAGACAACATTTTGTCTATATAAGTTGCTTAAGACATGGCTAATGTTCTGTTCTTACAATTCTGAATAATCTGAATCCCGAGAACATACTACGCATTTCCTAAATCTTTCATTTGAAACTGCGTTGCTAGTCATTTCTTGATGTCAGTTAGGTAACCTACTTCATTCCTAATGAGTAAAATATCGTCGACATATAAAACTAAGAAGGTTATAGTAGAATTGACAATCTTCTTGTAAACACAAGGCTCATCAACATTCTGTTCAAAGCCATAAGATTTGATCGCAGTATCAAATCTTATATTCCAAGATCTAGAAGCTTGTTTCAACCTATAAATGGATTTTTGAAACTTACAAACCTTTTGTTCTTGACCTTGTGCAATAAAACCCTTCTGATTGAGCCATATAGATACTATCCTCAAGATCGCCATTTAGAAAGGTTGTGTTAACATCCATCTGCCAAATTTCATAGTCATAAAAGGTGGCAATAGATAAGAGCATTCTAATCGACTTAAGCATGGCAACGGGAGAGAAAGTTTCTTCATAGTCCACTCCATCTCTTTGGGTATAACCCTTTGCCACAAGTCGAGCCTTAAAAGTCTGTACTTTACCGGCTTGGTCTCGTTTTCTCTTGTAGATCCACTTACAACCAATTGCTTTTACATCATTTGGTTGATCTACAAGTTTCCAGACAGAATTGAAGTACATAGACTCCATTTCGAGGTCCATGGCTTTGACCCACTGATCACGGTCCACATCTTTTATCGCCTGTTTATAGGTCGATGGATCCTCTATACCGTCATCAGGTATGACGACTTGTGTTTCTATTAAACCCAAGTAATAGTCAGGCTGATGAACAACCCTCCCACTACGTCGAGGCATTCTCAACTCTTGAGAAAGGATGTGACTGACCAGATGTACTAGTTTTATCTACTACTTTAGTAGATGAACTAGTTCTATCGGTAGCGTTTTTGGAAATTTCATTCAATACTAGTCTACTGCGAGGTTGATGACTTCTTATGTGGTCTTCCTCTAAGAATGTGGCATTTGTTGATAATACCTTATTCTCTTGAGGATCATAAAATAGACCACCTTTTGTTTCTTTTGGATAACCTACAAATAGGCATATTTTTTAACGACGTTCTAATTTTTTAGGATTTTGTGCCAACACGTGTGTCGGGCATCCCCAAATCCTAAAGTGACGTAAACTGCCTTTACGCCCTTTCCATAGCTCATAAGGTGTTTCTGAAACACTTTTAGAGGGAACATTATTCAAAATATAGAACAATAGTCTCTAATGCATGTCCCCAAAAGGAATCAGTTAACTTAGCAAAGCTCATCATTGAGCAAACCATATCCAACAAGGTTCTGTTTCTTCTTTCAGATACACCGTTCTGTTGAGGCATATTAGGTGCAAAGAGTTGTGACTTGATTCCATGTTCTATCATATATTCCTGGAATCTTAAGTCCATGTACTCCCCTGTCACACCCCCTCCCAGGCCTTAAACCCCTAAGACCGGGAAGGGAGCGTGAGAGTGATTATAACCCTTCTAAGACAATATTTGTACTAACTATTATTTTCGCTATTTATTATAATTACAATGGGTTTACAACATTTACCTATTTACATACATGTAATCAATAGGTTTTCATTATCCCACCTATTAATCTATACAACCAATTAAAAGGTTACAATACTCCATCTATTTAACTATATATGCAATTTAATTCTCTTTTCAATACTTTTAACACATGATCTGAGCCGTGCCCCGAGAGTTTACCGAGCTTTTAGTTGATGGTGGTGGGTGGTAGACTCTTTGTTGAACGCTCCGCTCCGCTACCTGGGGGGGGGGGGGGTGGGTTAGGAAAACAATTTGAAGAGTGTGAGCTACTAAGCCCAGTGAGTGGTTCTTTTTAAGATGAAAATCATTTTGAAAATCATCATTTTGGGAAACCAATCACATGTTGGTACTCACACTGAACTTAAGTGCAATCAATGGCATAATCATGCAGCTACTAATTTGTATTCCAACATCAACACATAGCAATCATATTCTATCATCAAACAATAAAATCACCTATGGAAATCTTCCTATGGCCCCAATTCCCGCCAATGTGCACATCGACCATTTTATTTATCCCGCTAGTCATGTTTAGGTACTTGACCATATTTCCCGCCGGTCGTCACCGACTATTATTTTCCCACCGACCGAAGTCGACCAATTTTCCCGCCGACCGAAGCCAACCATTATTTCCTATCAAGCACCTTTTGTTAAGCATGCTAACCATATCCCGGCATAATCGCAGTTTCCATAGTCACACACAAACAATATCATGGCTTCACAGTATTTACGATGCACTTCTCTTTTAACTTAAGTAAATATTCACAATGGACTCTACTGTAATGTTTGTGAGAGATGACGACAAACCCTATAATTCATAGGATAGCAAATTCTAACACCTCAAGACTGTGATGTTCAGGTTATACAACTATAATATTCACATTACGTGCTGATTAATCAAAGACACAGTGTTAACAAAGAAGTTTAACACCCACAGTACATCAAGCTACTCACTGTACTTTCTGACTAACAAAGCACGTACTATTCACCAAATATACTGACTTCACCCAACTATCATGCTAACAAATGATGCTCTGGAGTAACATAACATTTACCACGCATACTAACCTAGCAAAATTATCATGCTAGCAGGGATGGTATTTTCTCATGCAACATAATATGCACAACATCTACTGAGTTACTAAAAGCAATGTAACACTCACAACATATGTTAACTATAAAGCTATAACATTCACAGTAAGCTTTCTCTCTTAGAAGGAAATTTGGGCAGCACCTCCCTTAAACTTCTCTCTTTTAAGCTCATAGAACTACCTCACTCTCTCCACACGACTATTACTACTGGAATTTGTTTAAGAATGAGTTTAATTCTTCAGCCAAAGCCTCCTATTTATAGTCGTTTTCAACTCTTCTCTATGTGACAACACATCCTACAAGTGGCCTCTTTTAAATTACTGGGGTTAACTGAACTTTTGAGTTGTCTAATTTTAAGTTTGCCAACCAAAATTACTCCTATGGCATGTAATCTTGGCCATGAATTTTAATCCCTAAGTTTCTGCATGAAATCTCCTTTTGCCACCTAAATTGCTTAATTTTTTGACTTAATTATCAAAAATATCAAAGATCGCATTACATTCCTTAAAACACAGCATTCTGTCCAAATCTCGCTCTCTCCGCTCTCGCTCTCTCTAACTTTCTCGCTCATTTGGCTCTCGGTAGTGTCGCTCTCTCCATGTTTCTCGCCAAGAATCTCGTTTTCTCCAGCCTTCTCGCTCATTTGGCTCTCGGCAGTGTCACTCTCTCCATGTTTCTTGCTAAGGATCTTGCTCTCTCCAGCCTTCTCGCTAGCTTGGATCTCAGCAGTGTCGCTCTCTCTCATTCTCTCGCTCAGCCAATCTCGCTCTCTCCCATTCTCTTCAACTTTCTCCAATCTCACTAGTGGTTACCCTTACTGCTTGCGACACGTGGATTCCACTTTTCTTTTTCATTTTTAACTTACCTCGTACACTGATAATAAATTTTCACCTCCAAATCTCCCAATGAATAGTCTCCGTACAAAAGGTATCCAAATTCTTCCCACCTTCAAATTATTAATTTCAACCTCCCAAGCCTTCTAATGAACAGTTTCCAAACGAAAAGTTATCTAATTTCCTTTGTCCCCCGAATTCGCTATCTTCCAACTCCCTTATTAATCTTCCCTGATTTTGCCCACTTATTCATAGCTATATATGCTATTGTTGGATAATTATTAATAAATTTCTTAATTTATCAAATGTTCCCCTAAATTCCACCCAACTTCCTCTTAATTTAATTTATATTTTTCATTATATTTTCCTTTATTTTTAGTATTTTATTTTTCCCTTCTTTCTGAATTAGGGTTAGGGTTTTACATCCCCACCTCGATCTGATCGTAGTGTCTTAATTTTTTTACCTAACTGGTTCTCAACCTCAGCCTTATATTCTTTGAACTTTTCAAAAGAATCAGACTTGTGATGCATTAGGTAAATATGACCATACCTTGAATATTCATCAATTAAACTGATGAAATATTCATACCCACCTCGAGCTTTGACATTCATCGGTCCACAGAGGTCCGAACGTATAAGCTCTAAGGGTATTGTGGCTCTGAGACATTTTCTAGTAAAAGATCTCTTAGTCATTTTTCCCTCAAGACAAGACTCACATGGAGGTAAAGAATTGTCTTCTAGCTGATTTCGGAGTCCATTCTTAACCAATCTCCCAATCCTTTTGAGATTTATGTGGCCAAGTCTTAGGTGCCATAGATAGGCATTAGAAGAAACTTTTTGTCTTTTATTTTGAGTTTCGGTTGTTTTAAACATCTCAGTATTTAAGACAAATTTTGCTTTAGTTGGTCTTAACTTATATAAGTTGTTTTCAAGTATAGCAGAACAAATTTGAATACCTTTTCTGAAAATGAACGCTTCATTAACTTCAAAAGATATTTTATACATTTATTCCATTATAAATGTGATAGATATCAAATTCCGTCTCATTTTAGGAGTATACAAAACATCTTTAAGTATGATATATCTATCATTGAAAAACAACTTCAAGTCTCCCACTGCTTCGACCGAGACAACCTCTCATGTTCCAACTTTAAGGGTGATCTCGCCTTCTTCAAGCTTTTTCCAGGAACTAGTTTCCTGAAAAGAGAAGCAAATATGATTAGTGGCTCCTGAATCAAATATCCAGGTTGAGGTATCATCCTCCACTAAACATGTCTCAGCAACTAGTAAATCATATTTACCTTGTGCTTCTTTCGAGGCAGGGACCTGAGGACATTCCTCAGTTAAGACAAATCTCAGGTCATCTATTACTAGTGTTGAATTCAGATTTGTTTTCCATGTTTGAGTAGTTTTCGCCGTTAAGTTTTTCAAAAGCTAATAGTTGAACTAAAGATCTAGTCATACTGAAAAGAAAAACATATCCTTTTTAGTAAAAATATCTTTTAAATCCAATCAAGTTTAGCAAAAAAACTAATAATGTACCCTTCATTATTATATTTTGTAACGATATTTCAATGGTTTAGAATAACCTCCACCGAGGGATGATCAACTATTCCTCCGTTGAACCAAGACTATCTTGACTAGATACTATCACCAGAATAACTCTTATTCCTATAGTAACTCAGTTATCGCTACTTTGATCAAGAATTTACTAAAACTTAGTAATTCTCGTAAGTGTGACCCTCTATTTTCAGACCTCAAAGATCGAATTCATTATGCTCCCGAAGTTGGAAAGACAACAATGAAAACGAACCTGAGAAACCCTATCAATTTCTAGAGTTCGCGGAGTTCCGAATCCTATAATACAGCCTCCGATTGGTAAGGTCGCTCTAGGGCAGACATGCAAGCGCATTATAGGAATCTCACGGTGCGACCTAATGGAAGAGACTAGGATGTGTTGACACACTTCCTTCTCCCACTTACTATGAACAACTTCCCTTATTCACCTTGGTATTGACTCATGCAAACACTCTCTGAATGGAGTCCGCTCCCAGGGCAGCCCAAAGCCAAGCATGAATCTCACGGTGTGAACTCTTAAGGACGCTAGAGCTAAAAGTACATTACTTCTCTCCAGCTAAAGTGTTCTAGACGGTTAGGGTATAAAATACTTAGTGATACATTTCGGCTAACTAAACATATCCTAAGTCTAGGTGATTCATCCAAGTAAAACTTTTATACTGGATTTTTAACCTACAATGTCTAGGTGATAAACAAATTTTATTACCTCACACCACTCATGCATGCTCATAAAACTGGTTTAACCTAACTCAGACGCCAGCTCGATCTCCAAGTAGTAGGTGTTCCATGAACCATCAACTTAAAAACCTTCAACCTTAGTCATATTATCTGACTGTTTGCCAAGATCTTGTCGGGTGAGTTTTCTTGTAACTTCGGTTTTACAAGATATCGACCTATTTTCTATGGAATTGGATTGCTCAAAAGTTAACCCTAAATGAGCATGCATTTTATCTTTGTTATAGATTTTAGAAGTCTAGGTTATTTTATAACAATTATAAAATAACTTATAACAATTATAACCCTAGAGCATTCATCTATAACATGCTTCCTTCAATCAAACATGCTTTAATATAACAATTATATTAAAACTAAGCATGCATAGTATATATTTTATAACACTTATAAGATATAACAAATGCATGCCACATGCTTTTCCTATGGTGGGGTTTTAAAACTATATGGCATATTATATGCACACATAATCAAACAACATTATATATCACATGCATAATAGGTAAACAACACTAAAGTGAACCGATTTTGGCATTAAAAACAAACAAATAACTAATTTATTACAAAAATCAGCAACCAGCTTCTCGAAACTGGTTTCAAACACTTTGAACAATGTGGAACTGCTCAGAAACCACTCTAACCGGCCCAAAAACTCCAAAAATAAAGTTGAACCAGTCAAACGGACCGATCCAGACCGTCTGGAGCGTCTGGTCAACGTTTGCTGGCACGGTCAAACGAAAATCGAACAGAAATCGCGGTTCGACGAAAACGGAGCGGGCAGGGGCATGGGTGCGCGGGTCGCGCGAAGCAGCTTCGAACTAGGTCGGAAGAAGCGGGCGGCGTAACTGGGTAGGGTCGTGGAACGGGCCAGAACACTTCGTCGACAGCTGGCGCATGCGGGGCTTCTCCAAACTGGGTTAGATCTCGGGCTGCGGTCGGGTTTGGGAGCTTGTCTCAGTTCTGGGAGCCAAATTCGGGTCTGTGATGCATTTTTCTTCAATTTTGCTGTTGTCCTCTCTCCCGGAATCAAGAAATGACAACCTAATTTCAACTTTAATGACTCCAAAAAATTTACAGACCCTTTTTCACAAATTAATGTTCATAAACATGTGAGCAATTACAAATTTTCACAAGAAATTTAAAGAAAAAACAATGTCAAAATCATAATAGATCCACTTTAGTACACATTTCATTCAACACTTGAATAGAAAGGAAAAAAAACACCCACCAAAAGCAACTGTGCGTAATTCTTGCATGCTCTGATACCACATGATAGAACACGAGACATGTGCAGTGGAATTAGGACCTAATTACACTTTAGTTGCTTTTAATTTAAAGGAAAAAAATGCATGCAATTGAAGGAAAAAAACAGTAAATTAACTTACCTTTGAAGCTTTCGAAAACCACTTTTCCTCGCTCAATCTCGACCCAAACTCTTCCAGACCACCACTAGAGCTGACCTACTATCCTCTGGACTCAGAACCGGATTGTGGGTCCCGGTGGATGAAGAAACCCGAGAGAGAGAAAAGAGATGGAAAATAAGATAGATCTTTGGGTTGGGTTTTGGATTATGAATTTTCTTCAAAGAAAATAGTTTTTTTAGCCCAAATTTGAAAAACGATTTTGGAAAAAATGGGCAAAAGTCTTTCAATCAAATTGAAAAGTACAATTTATAGAAAAAAGTCATGCAACAATTGCATGAACCAAATCCGTAAAAACCCAACATCTAGAATCCACTATCTAAGTGGGCTTAATGTCTCCACTATAAGCCAACACCTAGCCCTTTATTTTGTTAGTGAAATTATCCAACAAAAGTTTAGATTTTCCCACTAACTATAGTCAAAGGGAAAAATAGTCATTTTGTCAAAGTTAAACTTTGACCAAAAAGTCAACATTTTGACTTTTTATGATTTCTTTCATGTTGACTAATTTTGACCTCCCGAACATGAATCCGCATTCATTTTCTCGAAATTTAAATCACATTTGAATATAAGGTCAGTCAAAATTTGACTTTTCAAAGTCAAAAGTCAACTTTTTGACTTTTTACATCTTTGACCATTTCCATTATTTTCGAGCTTCCGAATATGAACATATTCATATTCTTGATATTTAAATCACATTTAAATATTAAACCTGTATCTTTAAACTGAAAAACCCGACCACTATATCATATATACTTGTCGGTTTCTCTCTCTTCACCTAATTCGAACAATTCGAATCATTCTATCATACTGTTCTAAGTTTATTCCATATGAGCTAGTAGGGGAACCTAATGGACCAATAGATCATGGGCTCCAACGATCCGAGATTAGCTGGCTAAACTCTTTAGATAGAGCTAATCAACATTCGTTAACTAACGGGTCATTCCACTATAGTCCTGTAGCTGCACTCCCCTCACTATAAATATATTTGTGTTCATTTGATATAACCATGATTAGTAAGCTAATCCTTCACAAGTTGTTCGTAATCTCGGCTGGGTCATAAAAACCGTTTTACCCCCAAGACTACATCTTGTTCCTTAAGTTCAACTGATCCTCTAATGAACAATTGGTTTAAGGTCTAACCTATAAACCGAATCCCTCTCGGGCCAAGGAGAGGGTGGGGCCCCTTGTTCAAGACCTGGATTCAGTACTAAAGGGAACAACCTATCTACTATCCCTATAACGGGTAGGAGTGAATTCCGTCTTGCACCCTATGTTCCAAGCTATCCACCCGATCTTACCCCTGAAATGGGAGGCTTATTGGGCCAGCGATGATGAGCTGCCCTCACCTATGCAGATCTAAGGATAATTCCGAGTGAACAGGAGTTCATAGTTAGCTCAGGATTAAGATTAAGTTACCTAGGTCATCAATTAATGAAATAGTCAGTTTTATACATAAAACAAATTTAGAACGTAAAAAGTGACTATTTCATGGTTTAGTCTTATGCAAACTCATTACATAGGATGCCCCCACTCACATATCTCTATATGAACGATTCAGGATCACATCGTTTGTACTAACTACAAAGTGGGCCGCATCCATAGTGTCCCCAGAATAAGGCGCCCAACCTTATTCATATACTATAGACCATTTTGGCTATATATTTGAACTTGATCCAAATTTATGTCACTACATAAAGTTTAAACTACATTAAATAGCCTCAGGACCTTTGTTTATTGGATTCAAGATTACAATTTCAATAACAACTTTATCGAAAAACAAAACAGAATATGTTTATTAATTTACAAACTACGAGTTTTAGAACATAAAATCCTACATTTTTTCACTCCAACTCTGTTCAGATGAATATCCTTGCTTTCGCAAGTGTTGGCCCTCTCTCCCTTTATAGCACTTTCCGGCAGTCTCTCAATCTGTCTGGGAATGATCTCTCGGCTTCTTCGTCTCCTAGCTCGTCTCCGTCTTCTAAATCTAAGTATGAGTATGCACGTGAATAGACTAACGACTCTCTAACTTGTATCTCTATATGATATATATGGCGATTCCTGATACAATGGTGGCCTTTGGTATTCATAGAGCTCAAGGTGAAGCAGCTTTTCTCTCTAGCAATGATGGGCGATCATTAAATCTCCTTCTTTGATGTGCCAATTAATGGTCACCCAAAGTTAAGTGTACTTGCTACAGTGTGGCTTTAACGGCTTGTCAACTAAATTCGGATTCGATTGTCATCAGCTTTTCATCCCATCATGATTTATTATGCTATCGCCTTGATGCGCAGTTTTTATGCAGCCACCTTCTTGAGCAACTTCTCACGATCGCATACAATCACATGACTTAGCGATCACAATCTTTCGAGTGCACAAACGCCTAATTCCTTGGATCGCAATTTTACTTGTGCCAACACATTTTTCATGCACAAAATAAATAAATTAACTACTTTTATGCGATGGGCGCATGCGATCGCAATTTTCTCAGTTTAACACTTTTGGACATGATATTGTTTATTTTTACCATCGCATTCCCACATTGTTTTACTTATTTGAGCTATAATAACGTGTATTTCTACCTGTTATCAACAACATCATGTTGGTTTTTCTTATGGAGTTTGTTCAGACTTTCGTACATTCGATTGGTTTGTAGGTAGCCCGAAAATCTTTTAATTGACAAAGATAATCTCGTGTATTGATCTCTCTCTCTCTCTTAATCTACCTTACTTTCTGTACTTTAAATTCTTGCATTTAGTTTTCCTATCAAACTAAACCAATCCAAAATCCCCCCATTTTTACTGATTTCCAAACACTTATTTAGCTTAGAGAGATTCTATCTTAGGCTCCCTATGGCTCGACCCCCAACTTGCCACCTGTAGTTACATTTAACTCCTTAAGTACCGCTGATCCCTCTAATGAATAATAAGTTATAGTCCAAAACTATGACCAAGTCCCTCTCAGGCCAGGAAAGGGTGTGGCCACTAAGTTCAAGCCTCGGAATCAACTCTTAAGGGAGCAATTTATCCACTTGCCTCTACATCGAGGAAGGAGTAGTTGTGTTCCCAGCTCCCAAGTCATATGAATCTCCAAAATGGTAGGCTTATTGAGTTGGCAATCTAACAACTCTCACCCATACAAATCAAAGGACTGCCTTCATGAGCAGGTTCGTTTTGGCTATATACTAAAACTTTATCCACTTTTATGTCTCTACATAAAATTTAAGTATTCATGTTATAGCCAAAGATTAGTTTATTGAATTTAGGATTTTATAAATACAATTTACAAATTCAATAACACCTTTATTGAAAGAAATCTTAATAACATCTTTATTATAAAATATAATTTGTTAAAAGATTACAAATGGTGAGTTTTAGGCCATTTCGCAATATTTGAAACATTGAATTATGGAAATTATAGCAAGCTAAGGCTGTATGACCAAAACGAGAAAAAAATTGACAGTGGGGACCGATTATAAACAGGTGGTTTGGGATTGCGGTAAATAGGACAAGGTGGGTTGTGAAATATGTCAGTGGTGGGAGTATTAGAAACGGGTGGGTTAGGCATTGCTATAGATGACTTCGGAGAGAAATTAGAGGAAGAGAGAGGAGAGTAAAATTTTGGTTAAGGAGTAGGGAAACGAGGGGGATTAGAGAACTTACCTAGTTGTGAGGACTGGAATTTCTTACCAGATTGGTGTGCAAAGAAGAATGAAGCCAAATTAGCTTGAATTTGGTTGAGTTGATAAGTAGCAATCTATTTCTCCAATTGACCTTAAGTAAGCTACGAACATCAACTATCGGAGGTCGATTCGTCTTGTTCTGAATAGAATTAACGAAGGGGTTGTATTCACTTCCAAAACCTTTCAATTATAGCCCAAGTGATCAGTGATAAAATAAATGTTCAATTCTTGCATTCTTTCGGTTTTCTTCAGCTTTCAATATTCACTGTTTTGGTTGTTAAGTTTTTTACCTCTCTCTCTCTTGGTTGTTATCGTTCCCTTTCATTTTGTGCCATGTGGAATTTTATACATAAATAAATATGAGCATTGCGATAACAAATATTGCATCGCAGTGAGTCTCTTCATTTCCAAAAATTTGTCTTTTTCCTTTGTTGTCTTTCTTTTCTTTACATGGTATCAGAGCTATAAGCATCCTACCCCTCCTTCTTTTATGGCGTCAAGCTCGGGAACATTAGAAGAAGATTCCACTCTACCAGTGACATCAATTCATGGTACTCACTCAACTATCCCACCTTCAACCAAAATCTCCATATCCTCACCATCATTTACCCCACCTACTACTCAACGAATTCCCCCTCCTCTTCGAAACCCAATCTTCCCTCCTTAATATGGTCCTCCACCACCACCCCTTCATTCTCAATATGTTGGTTTTCTTGCCCACCACCCATTTCTGACTTAGGTACCACATAATCCATTTTCTACACTCCCATCTCCGTAATCTCCAGTAGAGAACTTTTCTCACATGTCCCAATCCTTCACCGTCAAACTCAATGATTCCAACTACCTCCTCTGGAAAAATCAGCTTCTAAACTTGATCATGGGCTACGACCTTGAAAGCTTCATCGGTGGCACCTATCCCTAACCTCCCAAATATCTCGATCCTCAACAGACACACATCAACCCTCATTTTTCTTATTGGCAAAAGTGCAACTGTACTATTATGAGCTGGTTCTACTCCTCCGTAAATGAAGATAAAATGGGTGAAATCGTCGGCTATGAGATTTAGGAAGCTCTTTGAATGGTCTATGAGTCATCTTCAACAGCTCGAATCATGGGACTAATATCTCAACTACAAAAAATAAAGAAGGACGGTACTACCATGTCCCAGTACCTAGCAAAAATCAAGGACATTGTTGATAATTTTGCTGTCATTAGAGAACCTTTGTCTTATCGTGACCACTTTGGCTACATTCTTGAAGGTCTCGGTAATGAGTACAATCCCTTTATGACCTCTATTCAAAACAGAACTGATCGCCCTTCCATTGTTGATGTTCGCATCCTGCTTATGATTCTCAGTTGGAAATTCAAATTGCCATGGATCAGCCCCAACTTGTCCAAGCCAATGTTACCCATCTTTCTCTACATTCTCAGCCTCGACGACCACATTGGCAATAAAAAAGCAGACCATCCTTCAACCCCTCCTTCCCCCCCTACCAGGTATTCTTCCTAATCTACCCTTCTCTCCTATTACTGTTGCTGACCATACCTTTCCTCGATCCCCTGTCCGGGCTCAACGACCACCTCCTCACCAACCATCGAATTCCTCCAATCGGCCTCAGTGTCAAATATGCAATAAAATCGGTCATACGGCCTTATCATGTTACAACATTGATAACTCCAAATATAGGACCATCCACACTCCCCAAGCTCATTTTGCTCAAACCATTCCAACCACCAACCAATCTTTATCCTATGTAACCGCATCCCCTGCTCCCAAATCCAACCATCTGGATGAAGGCTGGTATATGGATTCCAGAGCTACTCACCACATGACCTCTGATCTGTCCAACATCCAATAGCCTACTCCATATTATGGTGGTGAACAAGTTATGATAAGCAATGGTAAGTCCCTTCCCATCTCTTACATTGGTTCTTCTCATTTTCTGTCCCCTATATCTAACACCTCTGTACATCTTCATTTTGTCCCTCACACCCCTTCCATCTCTCAAAATCCTATTAGCATTGGTCGTTTATGTTATGACAATCATGCTTATGTCGAATTTTTCCATGGTTCATTTGTTGTGAAGGATCTTCAAACCAAGAATCCACTCCTCAGGGGCATACTTGATCGTGGCCTATACAAGCTCTCTATCAATCTAGCTGCTCCAAGTTCATCTACTTTCTCCCTTCATCCCACAACTTTTGTTTCAACACTCACTGATGTCTCCCTATGGCATCGTCGCTTGGGACACTCTTCCATTCCAGTAGTTCACTCAATCCTGTCTAAATGTAGACTGATGTACAAAAATAATGCCAATGTGTCTGTTTGCAAGTACTGTCAAATGGCTAAAAGCCATCGTTTACCATTTCATACTTCTGCTTCTCGTCCCTCCTCTCTCTTTGATATTGTGTATGTTGATGTATGGGGTCCTTCCCCTATAAATTTAGTGAATGGAGACAAATATTTTTTCTTGTTTATTGATGCCTTCTTGCGCTTCACTTGGATATATACAATAAAAGCAAAATCTAATGTTCTCCTCTGTTTCATTAAGTTTCAAACTATGATATCTACACAATTTTCCTTCACTATAAAAGCAATCCAAACTTATGGAGGAGGTGAATTCTGAGTCCTCTCATCTATCCTAGACAAACTTGGCATACTCCATCATATATCCTGCCCCTACACCCCCAATAAAATGGCACTGTTCAGCGAAAGAATAGACATGTTGTAGAGGTAGGACTGTCCATGCTTGCCCATTCTTCTGTTCCACACATCTTTTGGCCATTTGCTTTTCACACAACCACATATCTCATAAACCAGTTACCTACACCTCTCCTTGACACCAAGTCTCTCTATGAAATCCTATACAATAAGCTTCCAGATTATCAGCTTCTTAAAGTGTTTGGTTGTGCCTGTTTCCCATTTCTTCGACCGTTTAATGATCATAAGCTTCAATACCGGTCTCATGAATGTATATACTTAGTTACACTTCTTTACACAAAGGGTATCTCTGCCTTCATCCAACCTCCGGTCGTATTTATGTTTCTAGGCATGTGGTATTCAATGAAGCTGCTTTTCCTTTCATAACTAAACTCCAAACACAAACTCCTTCCCAATCTCCCCCCCCCCCCCCCCGGTCATTTCTTTTCCCATCCCTATCACTCCTCCCTGTTCCTCCTCACTTAATCAGTCTACTGCCAACCCTCAACACATCCCCTCCCCCCGTCATTTCCATTCCTATCCCTATCACTCCTCCCTGTTCCTCCTCACTTAATCAGTCTACTACCAACCCTTAACACAATGATGTTCATCACCATGATTCCCCACATCTATCATCTTCCAACCCCTCTCCCTCCCCCAGCCTACACCAACCGGCCAACTTAATGTCCCTGATCTTCAGCAACCAGATCCTTCCACACACTCACCAAATACCCTTATTCCCTCTCATTCACCAATAATCACCCCTGCCTCCTCAAATCACTCCCCTTCACCATACTTAACCATTTCCAATATTCCTAACCGACCACAGCCCCTTCTTTTCAACACCAATACCCATCCTATGATCACACCTCCAAAATGGGCATCTTCAAACCAAAAGCTTGGCTATCTGTTGTCACTAACTTGGACAAAACAGAACCACGGTCGTACAAGGAAGCACTCCTTCATCCCAAATGGAAACAAGCTATGCTTGAGGAATACGAGGCACTCATACGAAACAACACATGGTCCTTGAAACCTCTTCCCCAGGATCATAAGGTAATTGGCAATAAATGGGTATTTAGACTTAAACAGAATCCATCAGGTGAGATTACTCGTTTTAAGGCCCGCTTGGTCGCTCAAGGCTTTAGCTAAGATTACGGTGTTGATTACTTTGAAACTTTTAGTCAAGTTGTAAAGCCTACAACCATCCGAATTGTCCTATCCATTGCATTATCCAACAATTGGGCCATCCGACAGCTTAACGTGCATAATGCCTTTCTTAATTGTGACCTATCTGAGGAAGTGTACATCAAGCAACCACCGAGTTTTATAAGCAATCAACATCCGAATCATGTCCTGCTCCTCCATAAAGCCTTGTATGGTCTCAAACAAAGCCCCCGTGTGTGGTTCTCAAAGCTCAACACCTGTCTGCTGCAGTAGGGTTTCTCAAATGCAAAATCTGATACGTCCATGTTCAACTTCCGCAGTCCTCACACCCTAATCATCTTTCTCATTTATGTTGATGATATCATTGTAACTGGAAATAATTCTTCAACTATTCAACAATTTATCAGTTGTATACACACTCATTTTGCACTCAAGGATCTTGGTGATCTATCTTTTTTTTCTTGGCATTCAAGTAGTCTGCTCATTCAACTTTTTACACTTATCTCAGTCCAAGTACATTCACAGCCTGCTAGATCACGTAAATCTCTCCGATTGCAAGGCCATTCATTCTCCTATGGCCGTTGGTACCATTTTATCTCTCACTGATGGACTCCCACTGGACAACTCCTCTGAATACAGAAGCTTAGTAGGAGCCCTCCAATACTGTACTCTAACCAGACCCGACATTAGCTTCAGTGTTTATAAACTCTGTCAGTTCATGCACGCCCCAACTTCTTCACATCTTCAAGGAACAAAAAGGCTTCTTCGCTACCTCAAAGGCACTGCCAATCATAGTATCCTTTTGACCAAATCCTCTGTGTTAACCTTAACCTGCTACACTAATGCGGATTGGGCCAGCTGCCCGAATGACAGATGAAGTACAAATGGGATTTGTGTTTTCTTAGGTTCCAGCCTCATCTCATGGTGCTCCTCTAAGCAAAAAGTGGTCTCCCGTTCCAGTGCCGAATCAGAGTATCGTTGTCTCTCCAATGCTGCTGTCGAGGTACTCTGGATCCAATCCATTCTGACTGAAATTGGCATTGGCCAAAACTCAACCCCCCTGTTACTCTGCGACAATCTTAGCGCCACCTACATGGCCGCCAATCCTGTTTTACATAATCGAACAAAATAACTTGAGATTGATCTTCACTTTCTCAGAGAAAAGGTGGTCTCCAAGCAACTTTCAGTCCTGTTTGTTCCCTCCGAAGACCAACTTGCAGGCATCATGACCAAGGCCTTACCAAGTTCTCACTTTCTTAGTCTTAAGACCAAGCTTACAGTCGCAACAGCTCCTCGTTTGCTTGTGGGGGGATGATAAAATAAATGTTCAATTCTTGCATTCTTTCGATTTTCTCCAGCTTTCAATATTCACTGTTTTGGTTATTAAGTTTTTTTACATCTATCTCTCTTGGTTGTTATCATTCCCTGTCATTTTGTGCCAAGTGGCATTTTATACATAAATAAATATGAGCACTGGGATAACAAATATTGCATCGCAGTGAGTCTCTTCATTTCCCAAAATTCGTCTTTTTCCTCTGTCGTCTTTCTTTTCTTTACAATCAGGATAAGACAATGGTTCTCCAGTCGCTGAATATTTGTCTGCAATATCCTTAATCTAACCAAGATACTAAAAATCAAACAACCCATCTTTTTTTTATCTTTTGCAACTTCGAGCACAAACCCATGATTCTGGCAGTAGAGGAAGACTCGTACACTGTGCGAAGAGCTTCCCATATGTCCCAAGAATTATTATAGCCTACAATTTTTGCCATCTTGTCTTCATTACACGATGTATAAAACCAACTCATAATGGTACAATTGCAGCGTTGCCAAGCAAGGAAGTAAAGGTTAGGTTGTGATTGTTGTGGGTCAATAAATTGAGGAGGGGTGGGAAGCTCCCATCAATAAAAGATTCAAGGTCGTGTCCCATGATTAAATTAAGTTGGTTCTTCTAGAGTAAATAATTTGTATAAGAAAGTTTGATGGTAAGAGATTGTGTCATATTTGTGGAAAATGTAGGTTGCGGCTGAGGTATGAATTAAAGCTGGGGAGGAATGGAAACCTGACGAGCAGTCGCATGATGAAGGAAGTGCGATTGATACATCGAAGAAGCAGGTGGAGGAGGTGGGTATTGGAAGCTAGGATGATGTTTAAAAGACGAAAGAGTAGGTTGTATAGGTGGAAACGTAGGTATGGGTTGATGACTCTGATAAAGAGTACTTTGAGTTGATCCACGAGGACGAAGACCGGTGGAGTAAGAGGAGGATTATGTGAGTTTGAGACATTTCTCTGAGGTATAATCGGAATGACAACTGAATTAGAAGAAAGGATAGTGAGATTAGGGTTTTCAGTTTCATTATCCCTTGGGTTGCCAGAGCTTGTTGCCATTAACGAGAAAAAAGATAGAGCATGTGCTCTGATACCATGTATGAATGGTATAAAATCCAAGAGAGAATATTATTGATAAAGCTCTGTACAAAATAGTACAGAAGCACGAGATAGGTATATATTGAGAAAAAAATAGTACACGTGGCAAAAGAATATAGGGGAAGAAATAATAGAAAAGATAGAAGTAACAATCACAGTAACTAGTAACCACAACGGGAAATAATAAAGTGACTAAAACAATAATGCTATCATACTCAAAAGATCATTATTGAAACATTATGTAAATTTAAGTCATTCTCCAAAAACTACAAATTTTATAAAATAAACATAGTTATTCAAATATTCTCATATATAAGATATATCTAAAAATGCCTACATCTGGCATCTATAGATTCTAGTTATTTAGATTTTCAAAAAATAAACTACCCGTTATTGAAAAATTGGAAATTATAAACTCTATACTTAAACAAAACTATATTCTATTTGTAAATTTTAGATTAATAATAAATTTGAAATAGAGTTGAATTAAAATTAAAGTAATTTTAGAATAATTGATAAATTAAATTAATTTTACAATAATTTATCATTCATGAATGGGCCTATCCCTTGAATTATTTAAGCTCAAAATACATCCCTAAGATTCGGGAATACGTCCTCAAAGATTCGGGATACGTCGTCGTTTTAGACGAGAGCTGCATCTCTTTCTATCCGCGTTCGCTATTTTGCAGTCTGCAATTGCTTATCCATTTGTGGAGCTCCCCAATACTTCTCAGAGACAAGCCTGCACCAGCAAAAATGGCAGCCATGGCTGCGCTTCAGAGCTCTATGACCGCTCTTTCCCTCTCTTCCAATTCCTTCCTCGGCCAACGCCTTCCGCCGCCCACAATTTACGCTGCTCCCGTATGATTTTCTACTCTCCCCTTCGTTTCTAATTGCTTTCTTCGTTATGCTTCATTTTACCCTGTTTTCCCTTCTTTTTGCCTCTCGATTTGATTCTTGTGAGAAATTATGATTCAAAATATAGAGCTGCTTCCCTGGTTGGGTGAACTGTAGAGTGAAATTTAGCCAACAGATGATGATTTTCTTAGCTTTGTCAATAATTTTGCCTGGGATTTAATTTCATTTTTGCTCTTTAAATCATTCTTTCAACTTGCACTCTGAGTAGTATCCTTCAATTTTCCCCAACATTGAGACATCGGGCTTTTCTTTCTAAGGTACATTGTTAGGGGATAGGGAGGGGCAGTGATGATGATGATGATTTGATTTCTTGTGTAAATTAGATCTTCACATTGTCATCTGGCAACAACCATTTTATTTAGTTCTCATCCTCCTTTGGTAATTATATGATTTTTTTTCTTTTTGAAAATCAAACCCCCATTTCTTACTATGACTTACATTTTTCTCAACTACAATGGTTGAATTGTTAGCCAAATTTAAAAATAAACAATTTTTTGAAAGCTACTTTTTTATAGTTCTCAAAATTTGACTTGGTTTTTTAAACCATGAGCGAAAAGTAGATAAGAAACGAAAAAATTTGGAGGTAGAAATAGTGTCCATAGACTTAATTTTCCGAAACAAAAATAAAAAATAAAATGGTTACCAAATGGGATCCAAATTATTTTATTTTCTTTTTTTTTTATTATTGTCTATCGGTTATTTAGCATTGTGATATTGTTTTATATACTATCTGTAAGTAGCCCTATTCAAATGAAACTACATTTCCAGAGCATTTCAGAGAAATATTTGGATGGTGTTGCAGGCAATCCATGTGCAAGAATAGATCAAATATAAAAATTTCGTCAAGTTTAACTCAAACCACATTGTTCCCCATAACCTTTGAAATTATGAACTACTTCCCATCCTATACTTGCTATAGGTTTCAAGCTAACAAATTGCATCAGTTGTTTTTATTCGAGATTATTTTGCATTATATTTTTGTTGAAGTAATTTTCAGGATAGTTTGTATCTTAGTATCTCTTGTTTTACTTGCAGGTAACGTCAAAAGAGAAGCCATGTCTCATAGTAATGAGGGTTAGTGTTCTTGCCTTTTCATGATTTCGTCCTTTTCCAGCTCATTTGAATTTAATGGAAGATAAAGTATGTTCTATCATGACTATATGCGGGGGGAAATAAATGGAGACGTGAAACAGGAATAAGTTGGATGGTTGACTTGCTGAGAAAAATGATATACCTGCTGCTACCTTGTGATATGATAATGTATTGTGATCGCATTGTTTTGGAAGTCGCTTTCAATAACCATCGTTGAATGCAAATATAAGCAATTTTCCTTCAACAGGCTAATTTAGAAGATTTTCAATGCAATTGTAGCAATTTCGTGAAGCACTATCCAATGCTTCTTTGATAGTGCTTCTAAATTGTAGCCAAACATAGACCTCTGATATAGAAAGTTTCTTCACCATTAGAAAACATTTTTTTCATAGTTAAAAGCAACCCCAAGATTCTTTAAGTATACCTCCACTATTACTAGAGTGTTTCACTCAAAATATCATATCTGAAAAGTTTCTCCAAATCCACCCAAGGATCAATTGTAGGCTTTATAATGGTTTTATAATTGCTCTTCCCAACAGTGGTCACCAAAATCTTCTTTCTTCTAAATAAACTCGGCCACAAAAGTAAAAGTTTATAATGATATGTATGGTGTTTCTGTTCTTGCATTTTTCTTTGGCATGGGATCACAATTGTGAAGGAAATATTGGCAATTCTGCTGTTTTCTCCATATTTTTACGTCTTACATTCTTTTCTTACTTGTTGGCAGCTTAAAAGATGGGAGCGGAAGGAATGTAAGCCAAACAGCCTTCCAGTATTACACAAAATGCATGTCAAGGTTGGAGACACAGTGAAAGTTATAGCTGGTCGTGATAAGGGAAAAATTGGAGAAATCACTAAAATTTTTAAACATAATAGCAAAGTGATAGTGAACGAAATAAATCTGAAGACAAAGCATGTAAAGAGCAGAGAGGAGGAAGAACAAGGACAGATTATTAAGGTTTGTTTCTGCACTTTCTATCAAGTTCAAATATCAACTATTGTCTATACAAAATGAAACTTTACCATCAGCCAGCAAACTTTTAGACACTCCAAACAAAGTGAAATGCATTTGGGTTTGTGTCAAAAAGTGACCAATTCTTTAGTTTGAATCTGGATTCTATATTTGGTTATTTCTCATTGTCTCATGTTTAACAGATTGGTTTCACCTCATAGTCTAATTTCTTGTTTCTGATATTTCAGATCGAAGCACCAATCCACAGCTCCAATGTGATGCTTTACTCGAAAGAACAGAATGTAGCAAGTCGGGTCGGTCACAAAACACTTGAAAATGGAAAACGAGTACGTTACCTCATAAAAACTGGGGAAATAATTGACAGCGTTGAAAATTGGAAGAAATTGAAGGAAGAGAACAGCAAAACTGAAGTGGCTACAACTGCCTAAGAATCGTTTTTCAACTGTACGTACCACTGATGTAGTTATGTATCTCGCAGGGTATTTCAGTAGCCCATTGTCCCTTTTTTAGCAAATTTTTTTGTTGCGGTCTTTTTGTTCATTGATGCATAGTAAAGTGATATTAATTTGGTAGTTTATTGTTTTATCTATAACCTATAACCTAGTGAGACATATATATCCTCAATTATTCGAATCTACACATAAAAAAGGTGTGAGCAACTTTTAATTCCCTTTTACTCTTTTTAATATATGTGTGTATGTATGTATGTATCTATATATATGTATTCTAAGAAGCTCGAGCATGGGACATGGACTTGATAGGGGAACTTGGTGAAGATGTAGGCTGTAGGCATTAGGGATATTAGAAATTAAGCTAGATACATAATGGACAATAGATTTGTAGATACATTTTCAAATACATGAATTTCTAATTTCTAGACATATTCACTTCTAGATATGCATATTTGTTCTAATACATGAATAGTATGTATACATGTACGTCATTTATTTTGTGTCTTTTCGGAAACATCTTGAGTACTATATAAAGGGTTCATTTCCCTCCTTTATAATCAAGTGAAGGAAGACAATCAAATCAATGGAAAAAAATTGATTTCAAGAGAGCAATATTCTTCTCTTGTTTGTTCTTGAGGTTTGTAAGAGAACAAGTTTCTTTTCTTCAAAGTTTATGAGATTTAGAGTGAATCTTAGAGTGGGCTCATCAATGCTTCCAACAAAGTGGTCAGGGCATAAGGTTGAAAGATGTCATCGTACAATATGTTGCAGCCTCAACTTCCTTGTTTTGAGGGAAAAACTATAGACGATAGAGTCAACAAATGAAGGTTCTTTGTGGATCTCAAGATCATTGGGATATTGTTAATAGAATATTTGGAGCCTGAAAGTGAGAATGATCTTTCACAACAACTCCATGAGTTGAGAGAAGCTAGAAAGGAAGATAAAACGACATTATATTTTATCTACCAAGTTGTAGTTAAAAATATTTTTGAAAGGATATCAGGAGTCTCCACTGCTAAAGTAGCATGGGATGCATTGCATAATTTGTACAAAGGAGAAGAAAAAGTAAAATTGGTACGATTACAGACACTTCGAGCTGAATTTGATACTATCTGAATGAAAGATGTTGAAACTATTGAAGATTTTTTCAACTGTGTTCTCTTAATTGTTAATCAATTGAGATCAAATGGAAAAGCAACTGAAGATCAAAGAGTAGTTGAAAAGATCCTTAGAAGCATGACTAGAAGGTATGAGCATATTGTTGTTGCAATTGAAGAATCCAAAGATTTGCCAACTCTCTCCATCAATAGCTTAATGGGATCTATTCAATACCATGAGTTCAGATTGAATTGGTTTGATTATGCTTCTTCATAAGAAACTTATCAATACAAACCTCTTCTTGAGGGAGATCAGGTGGAAGAGGTTTTTGAAGCTGTTGGACCATCCATTTCCTCTAGAATTTCTAATGTTTATTAAGTTTTTGGGCTCAAACACAATCTTTTAAGTGTTGGGAAACTTCTAATGAAAGGACATGATGTTTTCTTTAAAGATAGCATATGTGAGATCAGAATGGTTCCCATGACTCACAACAAAATATTTCCAATCAAAATGTACTATGAGAAGTTTGTTTGTTTTGAGACTTTAGTAAAAGACACTTCATGGCATTGGAATTGTCAATATGGGCACCTGCGTTTTCACACTGTCTCACATGTGTCAACAACATATGGTGAGAGGAATGCCAAATATTAAAAAAGATAGACTTTGTGAAGCATGTATTTTCGGAAAGTATCATCGAAATTCATTTCTGACAAGAGGTTCTTGGAGAGCATCAAAGCTTATAGAGCTTGCCCATACAGACCTATGTGGACCCATGAGAACTACTACACATGGAGGTATTTTCTATTTTCTCACATTTATCGATGATTATAGTCGGAAAACATGGATTTATCTTCTAAAAGAAAAGAGCTCTACTTTCAAATGTTTGAAAACATTGAAATCAATGGTTGAAAATGAAAGTAACCTGAGATTGAAACACCGCGTTCGAAATATGGAGGAGAATATATTGTTTTTGCAGATTTCTTGAAGGAAAATGGAATCAAGCATCAGAAGATTGTTCGAAGAATTCCTCAACAAAATGGAGTTACAGAGAGAAAAACAGAATAATGATGGAGCTTGCCAGAAATATGTTGAAGGTCAAGAAACTTTGAGATCAATTTTAGGGAGATGTTGTAACTTGTGCAATTTATCTCTTAAATCGAGCTTCAACTAAAAGTTTACAACGTATTACTCCTCAAGAAGCATGGGGTGGATTAAAAGCCAACTGTTAGTCACCTAAGAGTATTTGGGTGCATTGCTTACTCTCATATTTCAGATGAGAAAAGGGGTAAGCTAGATGATAAATCAGAAAAGTGCATTTTTGTTGGGTAAAGTGGGAACTCCGAGGCTTATAGATCATACAACCCTATGAATAAGAAAGTTATTATTATTCGAGATGTCAAGTTTAATGAAGTAGAATTTTGGAAATAGGATGCAACAAATGAAGACCATAATCCATTACTTGTTGACATGGGTGGCAAAGAAGATGCTCGAGACTTGAAGCTTGAAGAGACTCAACCAATGACTTCATCTTCATCTTCACACTCCACAAGTGATGACGAAACTACTCCAAGGAAGACAATAAGTATTCATGATATCTATAATACTTCAAGAAGAATGTTGGACGATGAACATGCTGATTTCGCTTTATTTACAGATGTTGATCCTATGTACTTTGAGGAGGTAATTCAAAATTAAAAATGGAAAGATGAAATGGATCAAGAGATTGATGAAATCAGAAGAAATGAGAGACGAGAGTTAGCCAAACTACTAGAAGATAGAAAAACTCTTGGAGTCAAATGGATCTATAGAACAAAACTGAAGCAAAATCGAGATGTCGAGAAATACGAGGCAAGGCTCGTCGTATCAAAAAAAAATTTCTTGAAGGATCTCTCCAAAAGATGTCCATACGAACATGCTCTCTACACGAAAGAAGAAAAAGATGGTAATTTCTTGAACATTTATCTATATGTTGATGATTTAATCTTTACGGAAAATTCGAACATAATGATTGAAGATTTCAAAGAGAGCATGAAGAAAGAATTTGAGATGACTGATATGGGTTTACTACATTACTTTCATGGTATTGAAGTTAAGCAAGGTGATGGTGAGATTGTAATTTCTCAAAAAAAGTATGTAAGAGATTTGTTGGTAAAGTTCAAAATGGAGAAAGCTCATCTGGCCAGAACTCCTATGGAACTAGGCTTAAAACTAAGCAAACATGATGATAGCAAAGCTTTTGATGCCACCATCTATAGAAGTCTTGTTGGGAGCTTAATGTATTTAACTACAACTAGACCTGATCTTATATTCTCAGTTAGTTTATTGAGTAGATTTATGGCATCACCAAAGAGAAGTCATTGGGAAACTGGAAATAGAGTTCTTAGATGTATTCTTGAAACTGTTGATCATGGAATCCACTATAAGAAGAACATGAATAATGGGCTTGTTCGCTATAGTGATAGTAATTGGGGAGGAAATGTTGATGATTACAAAAGTACTTATGGATATGTATTTAATATTGGTTATGGAGAAGTTTCATGGGCATCAAAGAAGCAGGATGGTGTAGCATTATCAACAACAGAAGCTTAATACATTTCTTTATCTACAGTCAGTTGTCAAGCACTTTAGTTAAGAAAGGTACTACATGAATTAAAGAGCCCCCAAGAGAAAGAGATTGTTATGTTCTGTGACAATAAATCATCTATTTCACTTTCAAAGAATCCCTCACGGAAGAAGTAAACATATAAAGATCAAGTATCATTTCATCCGAGAATTGATCAAAGATGGAGAATTATGCATCACGTATTGGAAGACACAAGATCAAGTTGCAGACGTATTCACCAAAGCATTAAAGAAAGACTTATTCTAGAAAATGAAAGAGAAGCTCGGAGTCAAGGAAGTCTAGCTTAAGGGGGATGTTAGAAATTAAGCTAGATACATAATGGATAATACATTTCTAGATACATCTCGAAATACATGAATTTCTAATTTCTAGATACATGCACTTCTAGATACATATAATTGTTTAAGTACGTGAATGGTATGTATGTATGTACTTCGTTTATTTTGTGTCTTTTAGGAAACATCTCTTGAGTACTATATAAAGGGTTCATTTCCCTATTTTGTAATCAAGTGAAGGAAGACAATCAAATCAATAGAAAAAAAATTTGAGTTTCAAGAGAACAATATTCTTCTCTTGTGTGTTCTTGAGTTTTGTAAGAGAACAAGTTTCTTCTCTTCAAAGTTTGTCAGATTTAGAGTGAATCATAGAGTGGGCTCGTCAACGCTTCCAACAAAGGATACATTATTTTAAACTTTTTGTTATAATGTAAAAAGATTAAATCCAATTGTTTCTTTTAGTTTTTTTTATTAACAATTGAAATAATAAATACAAAATACTTTTTTAGTCCTTGAGTTTTTTTTAATAGGTTTATTTAGTCCCTAAAACTTTAAGAGTTTTATGTACGAATGACCTATTTTCTCTTGAGATTAGTTTTCTCAATCTTGTAGATCTTGTAGTTTGTAATTTTGTATGAATGATTTTTTTTTAAATTAATAAAATCAAGAGTTATTTTATTTGTGCATAACTTAATCCAATGAGCTAAGATCCAATGTTATTGTATGTAACTTGAACAGTATGTGGCAGACATAAAGGTGGATCATATTCAAGTAATAACCTAAAAAGTCTGTAGTATATGGATAAGGTTGGGTGTTTTATCTTGGTGATAATATGGATACGACTCACTCTGTAATAGTTATAAGCATTGTAAGTGTTACAAATTGTATGATCCAAATCGTTCATGTGAAGACATGTGAGTGGAGGTATCCTATACAAAGAGTTCGTATAAGATCGGATCATGAAATGATTAATCTCTCCTTATAACACTATTGATTGAGAGATTAACATTTCATAGGATGACTATAGATAATTTCAATCTCAATCTAGAATGAGTCATGGACTTTTGTCTATGAGGGCAGTCCTTTGATTTGTATGAGTGAGAGTGACCAGAGTTAGCGATTCAAAAAGCCTACCGTTTTGGGGACTTGTCCAAATAGGGAACTGGAAACATAGCTACACAAGATGAAGTTCACTCATTCCATTTTAGGGTAAGTAGATGAATTTCTCCCTAAAGGGCTGGTTCGGAGTCTTGAATAATGAGGCCTCACCCTTTCATTGGCTTAAGAGGGATTTAGTTTATAGTTGGACTATAAATTGTTCATTAGAGAGATCAATGGTATTTAAGGAGTAAGAGGTAATGACAGGGGTGAAATGGTAATTTGACTCAATTGTAATTACGAGTAATTCATGAAGGGTCAAGTTACTGGTAATTGTTTATATCTGTGGACATAGAAATATATCCATAATGTGAAGAGTGCAACTGTGGTTCTTTAGTGGAGTGACCCACAATTAATGAATGTTGATTTCATTAACATAATTAAAGAGTACAATTAGTTAATCTTGAATCATTGAAGCTTCTAATCGGTCGGTCTATTAGGTCCCCTACTAGCTCACTAAGGGTAAAATAAGTAACATTTGTTTTTGAAAGAATTTGAAATGTTCAAATTAAATAAGGGAAATAATTATATAAGATATAGTTGATGGAATGTATATTGATACATGATAACTTGTAGAAATACAAGTTATTCCATATCTTTTATCTAAAATAGTTAGGAAAAAATGTTGAAAATGTGACAACTTAATGAAAAATTCATAGAGATAATAACATCGTGTGATCACACATACACAAAGCCAATTTGCTTACAAAGAGTTATAAATTATACTTTGTTTGGTGCAGTAAGTCTGTTTATGCATTTGTGTGGAAAGTCTTGGTCCTAAAATGGAGGTCGCATAGTTAACTAATTCAATGGATCCTTTTGATGGAAAGTGACGTGACACGACTGGCGGAAGTCAAATTATAAAAAAAAACAAGTTGGTAGTTGATAAGAAAACTTCATGACAAAACAAATGAACATCCGACGTGCAGCAAGTGGCGCATCAGGGTATGGAATTTAATGCACCTTATCAGCATAATCATTAGTGAGGAAAAAAAAAAAAAAAAACTACCCCTGGATGCCTATAAATACTCCACAAGAATGCCATGCAAAAAGAAAGGGAGGAGAGAGAAAAAACCAAGAAATTGGAAGAAACTTTGTCAAAATCCTTACTTCTCTTTTGAACCTTTCGTGAACCTTAAGTGAGAGCTTAGGTTTTCCTTGAAAGCAGAAGAAGAGCATCATCTTCAACACAATCTAAGTGAAGAAGTCAATTAAAAGCCGAAGGAAGCAAGATATTGCATACTACGACTTGACCTTATTTCTCTATTTTTCATTTATCTTAGTTGTATTTGTATTGTGTAACGTCGAGAAACATCTTTTATCAATATGAATGTATATGTAGCTCATCATTTATCCATCTTTTTTATTGTCATCATGAGCAACTAAATCACTTATGGGTTGAGAAGCATTTAGCTAACATGAACTAAGTAAAAACATAAAGTCATGCGTTCAACTTATTTTATGCATGCTTATTAAATACTTGAACAAATTGAATGATTATTCTAACTGTCTCACATAGATTATATTGTCCATCACATTTGTCATTTAATCAACCTTAGCTTTCGAATAGCATAAAACCAACCCATCACTCAATTAGTAATTTAGACATGTCAAGATCGAAATAGTAATTTTCAACGCATACTGACAAAGCAATCCCTGAGTTCAACCATGGACTCACCAGGACTCTAGCTAAACTTACACTTGGGTTTGACTAGATAAAACAGTGCGTTATAAATCAACATTTAGCATTCATTTCGTCGCATAGTAAAAACACATCAAGTTTTTGGCGCCATTGTTGAGGATTGCGGTAACTAAGTGTGCTACGATTATTATTTTGATTTTCACATGTCTCGATTTTTGGAAGTATTGTACCTTTGGCTATGAAAATGATACAAATGTTTTATGAACGAAAGATCTACACCTGAGCTTGTATTTGACTCGGAGATCGAGAGGACTTTTCGCAGAAGACAGAATGCAAATAAAAAAAGACGACAGAGGAATAGAGCTCAAAGGATGGTGGATCAGCGAGATCATCTAGAAGAGCCATAGGCAGTGATCAATAATAATATGAATGCTCTGACCAACCCAATTCTTTTGGCAAATGATCACAATAGGCCTATTAAGGACTATGTGTCACCTAACTTATATGATTTCTCAACAAGAATCATGTGACCAGCTTTAGACGAAACTAGGTTTGACATGAAGCTTGTAATGTTTCAAATGATTTAGACGACTAGTTAATTTGGGGGAAGGCAAGGCGAAGATCCTCACGCTCATTTGAGGAGTTTCATTGAAATTTACAATACGTTTGTATTCCCCAACATCTCTCCAGAAGAAGTTCGGCTCACATTGTTTGCATTTTCATTATGTGATACCGCTAGAAAGTTAGCATACTCACTTAAACCTGGTGAAATCACTTCATGGGAACAAGTAGTAGAAAAGCTTATGAAAAAAATACTTCCCACAAATGGAAAACGTGAAGAGAAGGAGGGAAATTACAAACGTTCAGCAAAAAGAGAATG